>NC_048582.1:25604447-25766947 GCF_013265735.2 Oncorhynchus mykiss
CAATCTAAGCACTGCTCACTTAACTTAGCTACGCTTCAGCCGGACGTCTCTCTCTCTCGCTCTCGCTCTCGCTCTCTCTCTAAGCTCGTGGCATGCTTAAGGGACAGAACAGAAGCCCAGAAAGTTTGGGGAAATGCTAAGACATGTAGCTATGCACTGTGGCAGGCAGGCAGCGTGATCTGAAGCGAGACACGCTAGAAGAGATGAGCTTCACAGAGGGAGTAGTCTTCTTATGTCTACTGGTCAGTTTGGAGTAGAGTGGAGTAGACCAGATGTGCCTGGGCTACAGGTGGTGGTGTGTGTATAGATGTGTGTATGTGGAAAGATAGCTCATTGTATTTCTTGACATAATGGAACATTCTGATGCAATGATTTGAAACATATGTTGATACAGTTACAGTGCACAGAATGTATGGTGTAGTGCAGGCCCCAGCTGGGGTGTCACACTGCTTGTCGTGTGTTTGTGCCCTGCACCTGGAGCCTGCCCACCAACCTGCAATAGGAGTTCACCCTCGGGCATCCAGCCATCCACCAATCCTGTTGTCTTGCTGTTGTCATGGTTACCACTGTTGGCCTTCAAACCATTGCAAGCGTGGGTCTTCAGGGCAACTATAGAGTGAGAGAGAAATAGGGAGAGAGAGGTGAAGAGAGAGAGAGAGAGAGAGAGAGAGAGAGGAGCGAGAGAGAGAGAGAGAGGGCTTAAGTCTTTGAAATAGTGTTTACAGAGAACTGCTGTGAATGTCAGAGTGCTTTATAACACACAGGCATGACAGGTCCCTAGCTCATTAACAATTCATTAAACACCATCTCTGAACAGGCTCATTCATTATGACTCGCAAACAACAAACGCCATCCACCACCACAAATATGAAACCAATCATATGGTATTGATAATCAAAACTTCAAACAGTTTAAAGGGGGCTTTAAAGGCTGATGTGGGTTCTGCCAGCGTTCCAGGTTTTCCCTGCAGGCATTGCGGAGTGCTTTCTTTAGCCTAGTCTAGCGCATGCTGCTGTCTATTCTGGCTCTCTGTAGCTGTGCTAATGGCTCTGACTGAGCCCATGTTAGTTTGAAGTACTACTGATGTGTTTGCAAACATTCATTATGAGAGGAGGATGATCCAGTGAGGCAGACAACATTGGCCTGGACAGAAGGAGGAGAAGACCATGGGGGGATAGGGGGAGGAGAAGACCATGGAGGGGATAGGGGGGAGGAGAAGACCATGGGGGGATAGGGGGAGGAGAAGACCATGGAGGGGATAGGGGGGAGGAGAAGACCATGTGGGGATAGGGGAAGGAGAAGAACATGGAGGGGATAGGGGGGAGGAGAAGAACATGGAGGGGATAGGGGGGAGGAGAAGACTATGGAGGGGATAGGGGGGAGGAGAAGACTATGGAGGGGATAGGAGGAGGAGAAGACCATGGAGGGGATAGGGGGAGAAGAAGACCATGGAGGGGATAGGGGGAGGAGAAGACCATGGAGGGGATAAGGGGGAGGAGAAGACCGTGGAGGGGGATAGGGGGAGGAGAAGACCATGGAGGGGATAGGGGGAGGAGAAGACCATGGAGGGTATAGGGGGGAGGAGAAGACCATGGAGGGGATAGGGGGGGAGAAGACCATGGAGGGGATAGGGGGGAGGAGAAGACCATGGAGGGGATAGGGGGAGGAGAAGACCATGGAGGGGATAGGGGGAGAAAGAGAAGGAGGAGATGTGGGAATGAAAAGAGCTAAAGCCTTACAATAAAACACTGAGAAAGTATTCTGAATTATTAGTATACTGAATATGCTTTAGAAAATAGAGAGAGAGATAGAGAGAGAGTAGGAAAGAGAGAGAGATAGAGAGAAAGAGAGACAGAGAGAGAAAATACAAGAATGAGGGAGTGAGAGAGGAAAGAAAAAACAGAGTAAGAGAGAGAAAAAGAAGAGAGGGAGTGAAAGAGAGAAAAGTGAAGGACAGACAGGACAGGGATTTTCTCCACTTGTGTGAGACGTGGAAAAGGCATTAGTGTTGTACGGTGAGAAAAAAGTCACCAACAGGTGTGACATCTCTACAGCACCTCTAAACCTGGAGCATCACTCTGGAGCCTCACTCTGTCCAATGTGTGTGTGTGTGTGTGTGTGTATGCCCATCACTCTGGAGCCTCAGTCTGCCCTCCCTGGAGAACTAACTAGGAGTACTCTACCCACAGTACCCCCTCCACATCCCACATGGTCCACAGTCTGGATCACAGGCTCAAACCAGTGGGGAGGTTGCCTGGCTCTACAATATGGATATACCGTTAAACACCACACACACACATATACAGTAGCTCTAAGAAACACATATTAGAAATCGAAATGAACGTGCCATTTTGGATGTAGGCTACCGCTCAACTGGAGAAAATGAAGTTTGAGTTGTAACACCCAAACACAGAGAGGAGAGGGATTAGACTCTACAGTCTTTCAGCGTGACCTCTGACCCCTATACAACTCCCTGACCCCTGACCAGTGTGTGGACATGATGCTCTAAATGACCAACACACAGGTCTATAGTGATCTGGAGTAGGACTTGATTGAGGGGGCTGGGGGGGTGAGGCTAGAGGGGACAATAGAGGGGTCACAAGGTCAACACACCCACCATCCTAGGACTTAGTTGTGGGGGTTAAGTCTATCGCCATCAGGTCAATGTGCTGGAGGTCAGACCCAGACTCAGACCCAGACTCAAACTCAGACTCAGACTCAGACTCAAACTCACACCCAGACTCATAATCAGACACAGATTCATACTGACACACTAAACCCTTCTGCTTGGCAATGAAATAAACTCATCTACTGGGAAGTATCAGTAAAGGAATAGAAATCAGCATTCCTTTTCTGTACGGTGAAGATAAGTTAAACGTGATAGAAAAAGGTTTCAGCTGTTTAATCCGTTAAAATTCAAAAAAAGGCACTCTAACACAGTTTAATTAATACATGACCAAACAATGTTCCCTTGCTCCTCAATGACAAAGATTTGACTCTGTTTTGGTGGAGACAAATGGAGAAGTTTAAACGTTAAAAGCCAAGGGGAAGCTTTGGAAAGAGATTTCTGCCTCGGACTACATCGGTCTGTTCCTTCAAAGGCATTGTGGAAGTTCTGTGGCCTCTTTCCCATTGGCTTTAGCTGGATTCCACCAGCGACAGGGCTATAAGGCCGGGCGGCCAGCACGCAACCAATGGTACTTCTCAGGACCCCAACACAGTCTCTGTGACTGGAAGGCAAAAACAGCGATACTAATCGTTTCACCTTGCATGCAGAGATCCCCAGAAACTCCTTGTCCAAACGAGTAATAAAGATTTGAAATGATAGAAACTCTCATAGTATTCCGTGAACAGTATTAAAGGGGTTGGGAAATGCAGGTTCACCGTGACTAGAGACGACATAAATACTCTACTTAACCTTTGAACCTTTTATTACTCAGTGATTCCTTATTGTAAAGTGAGTTGAAGTGTATATTGTAGCCTCTCTGATGAGATTCAGCACTTTGCAGATGTTTTTTAAAGCACTAAAACTGCAAATGAACAAGCACATCTGTAAAGTGGACAACAGATAACGGCTTCAAAGGCAAAACCGCTGATTTGATGTGAGGTTGGTGTTTACGCACAATATCACCAATGACCCTCACAGCATTCCCTGTTTGAAAGGGGATTGGGAAATTCTTCTCTGTTAGGGACAGAACAAGCTAAGGGACATACTACAGTACACTACAGTACAGTATATTACACTACAAGGCAGTACAGTACACGACAGTACATTATACTACACTACACAGGGTCTAGTGGCTGTCTATCTGTCCACTTGGAGTTAAAAGCATGCTACCCTCTCTCTCTCTCACACGCCCAACGTTGCTCTCACGAACACGGACCTGTGTCTCATTTCCACAATGAAGCAGTAGAGCAGTAGCGTGTCAGTCTGCCTTCCTCTCTCTCTTCCTCTCTCCTCTCTCTCTTCCTCTCTCTCCGGCCAACAAGGAAAAGTATTCCTAGTTAGCAGGGCTGTTTCCCCTAGCTACCTGAAATCCAGAGTCAGGCGGCTAGGGAAGCATGTGGAAGAGAGGCTGGACATCAATTGGGTGAAACTGGGCGGTCGGATCATCCTTACAAAACATGAATTGACACGCTGGTGCAAATAGCGTAGCGTTGGTTTTCTGAAGAAGAAGAAGAAGAGACGGCTCCTTGTTGCTATTCTGGACAGAACAGAGCAGGATTCAGTTAGAACCCTGGCTCATTGAACTCATCTTCATCCCATCTCTTCAACAGAATCAACTCTTTCATTCAACATAAGAGATCGACTGGATTCTGGAATGCTCATAATCAACCCAGCACATTCTACGTACAGCCCAGACAAGCGAGAAAATCCACTATAACGTTAGCTATAGCCAGTGCTGGCTTGACGGCAAGCGCCATTACATCACACTATTCTAAGTGAATGAACAGGGGAGCGATGAGAGATTTCTCTGAGACAGAGTGCAGCGTCGTGGAACCACACAGGCTGCTGCTGTTGAAGGGAGAGCCGGCAGAGGAGAGGCATGTCAGCCATCAAACATTAACACCAGGGCCTATTTGTGCGCCGCGTTACGTGTCGATGACACCACAGCAGCAGCAGATGCCTGTGACACACACACAGCGCCCGGGGCGCCTAGGAAACAGCAATTGCTTTTGACTCCGTAGAACAAGGGGAGTGCCTGCCTGCCGCCCGCTTACTGAACACACACACTTCCTGTTGGCATAATGTGGTGGCAGCCAATCAGAATAAGAGCTCCTCAGTTCCAGTGTACAGATGACCAACTCCATTGGTTGCGGGCCACCACCGGCATTCTCTAACCTTCCCTACCTCTGGCTGTGACTCTGTGGCTGAGTGTACTGGGGATAGATGGCTACTGTACTGCATACTGTAAATATATGGCTGTGTGGTTGAGTGCATACCCATGCACTTTTCGTAGCTGTCTACATACCACCACAGACCGAGGCTGGCACTAAAACCGCACTCAAGGAGCTGTATTCCGGCATAAGCAAACAGGAAAACGCTCATCCAGAGGTGGCGCTCCTAGTGGCCGGGGACTGTAATGCAGTTTTACCTCATTTCTATCAGCATGTGCAACCAGAGGGAGAAAAAAAAATTCTAGACCACCTTTAATCCACACACAGAGATTAAAGGTGGTACAAAGCTCTCCCTCGCCCTCCATTTGGCAAATCTGACCATAACTCTATCCTCCGGATTCCTGCTTATAAGCAAAAATTAAAGCAGGAAGCACTAGTGACTCGGTCTATAAAAAAGTGGTCAGGCAAGCAGATGCTAAACTACAGGACTGTTTTACTAGCACAGACTGGAATATGTTCTGGGATTTTTCCGATGGCTTTGAAGAGTACGCCACATCAGTCACTGGCTTCATCAATAAGTGCATTGAGGATGTCGTCCCCACAGTGACTGTACGTACATACCCCAACAATAAGCCATGGATTACAGGCAACATTCACACTGAGCTAAAGGGTAGAGCTGCCGCTTTCAAGGAGCGGGACTCTATCTGGGAAGCTTATAAGAAATCCCGCTATGCCCTCTGACGAACCATCAAACAGACAAAGCGTCAACACAGAACGAAGATCGAATCGTACTGTACCAGCTCCGACTCTCGTCGGATGTAGCAGGGCTTACAGACTACAAAGAGAAGCACAGCCGAGAGCTGCCCAGTGACACGAGCCTACCAGACGAGCTAAATAACCTCTATGCTTGCAAGTAACACTGAAACATGCATGAGAGCATCAGCTGTTCCGGACGACTGTGTGATCACGCTCTCCGCAGCCGATGTGAGTAAAACCTTTAAACATGTCAACATTCACAAGGCTTCTGGGCCAGACCGATTACCAGGGCGTGTACTCTGAGCATGCGCTGACCAACTTGCAATTGTCTTCACTGACATTTTCAACCTCTCCCTGTCTGAGTCTGTAATACCAACATGTTTGAAGCAGACCGCCATAGTCCCTGTGACCAAGAACACTAAGGTAACCTGCCTAAATGACTACCGACCCGTAGCACTCACGTCTGTAGCCATGAAATTCTTTGAAAGGCTGGTCATGGCTCAAATCAACACCATTATCCCAGAAACCCTAGACCCACTACAATTTGCATACCACCCTAACAGATCCACAGATTAGGCAATCTCTATTGCACTCCACACTGCCCTTTCCACACCTGGACAAAAGTAACACCTATGTGAGAATGCTATTCATTAACTACATCTCAGCGTTCAACACCATAGTGCCCTCAAAGCTCATCACTAACTAAGGACCCTGGGACTACACACCTCCCTCTGGAACTGGATCCTGGACTTCCAGACGGGCCACCCCCAGGTGGTAAGGGTAGGCCACGCTGATCCTCAACACGGGGGCACCTCAGGGGTGTGTGCTCAGTCCCTTCCTGTACTCCCTGTTCTTTAATTATTTGTTGTTCTTATCTCTTACTGTCTGTACTATTTTAAATAATGTTACTGTACTAATGTAAACAGCTATTGTCTGTACTATTTTAAAGATGGTTACTGTACTAATGTAAACAGCTACTGTCTGTACTATTTTAAAGAATGTTACCGTACTAATGTAAACAGCTACTGTCTGTACTATTTTAAAGAATGTTACCGTACTAATGTAAACAGATACTGTCTGTACTATTTTATAGAATGTTACTGTACTGATGTAAACAGCTACTGTCTGTACTATTTTAAAGAATGTTACCGTACTAATGTAAACAGCTACTGTCTGTACTATTTTAAAGCTCTGTGAACTACTCTACTAAATAGTGTCACAGATAGGTTTCAACCATGAACACAAATGAATCAATTAACAGTTATCTCTCACTCTCCTTCTCTGAAACCCTCTCCCCCCTTCTCCCTCTTCCTCCGCCTTCCCACAAATCGCACATCACCAATAGAGTGTGTGTGTGTGTGACATAAACAGTGACCCGTTAAATGTGACAGCTTGTGTTGGGGACACACATGCAACCCTCCAACCCAGACCCCCCCCCCCCGATTCATGAATTATTAATGAAAATTACCCAGAAAGTGTGTGTGTCTGGGCGTCTCTGTTTGTCTGTGTGTGTGTATGTGTGTATGTCTGTGTGTTGAGAGGAAGCAGCTCGAGCTCACACTGGGGAAAGGGGTGGGGATAACACACACACACACACACACACACACACACACAGGGGAAGGAGTGAACTGCCCGCCACCACACCATGGGCCAAGAGACACCAATGGGACGTGTGAAATATGTATGTAGCTAATGGCCCAAACGAACAAGGTCAATCCCAGGTGAGTTCACCAAATCCTCCTGCTAAACCCCATCTCTAACCGTAGGGGAGAGAACATTCAACCTCATCGTAGGTTGTTAGCAGTGACGTAGAGGTGACAACATCCTCCTGCTAAACCCCATCTCTAACCGTAGGGGAGAGAACATTCAACCTCATCATAGGTTGTTAGCAGTGACGTAGAGGTGACAACATCCTCCTGCTAAACCCCATCTCTAACCGTAGGGGAGAGAACATTCAACCTCATCATGGGTTGTTAGCAGTGACGTAGAGGTAACAAACAAACAAATAGGTAGGAAAACGCTGATTTCCGTTAATGGAAACTAAAGTAACGCTCCCTATATTTTCAATACATTTATTCCTGCAAAAATTGGGTAAACACTCTCTCAAAAAAACCAAAAAAAAGGTTACCTGCGTTTACCCACCACTACACCACTGGTTGTTAGTGATAGTTCAAGCCCCGAGCACAGGCCCTGACTGTCTAGTTGTAGATTCTGGACACATCTTAAAGCATTACTCCAGGACTGAACGGAAATGGTACAATATTGAGATGGTTCACTCATTAGAGGACTGTTCCATTCATGTTATGTTATGTTTCCCTTCGCCTGTCGGTGAGATGCTGGACCCGGACATATGAGTGCTAATCGTATTTTAGCCTCGTTGATATCTCTGTCATGCTGTGCAGCACAATAACATCGCTGAACACTTTGAATCACGTTAGATGACCCTATATTTAGCTTGGTAATGAGGAACATTATTAAGATGTGATTAAGGCCATTCTATGCTTATGACGTGATGTGAACTTTTGTATCATTTAAATCAAAACATGAGTAATTATACAGCCAGTATTCCATGCAACAAGGCACATGGATTTCCTGAGTGGCTGAGCAGGTGCAGTAGAGGAGAGAGAGAGAGAGAGAGCGATGCTGCCTGGGACACAACACTATACAACGTTACTACAACGCCACAGGCTGGTCCCAGATCTGTTGGTGCTGTCTTGCCAACTGCTACGGTCACTGTCATGCCAAACTTGACCATAGGAGTTGGTTATACAGCACAAACAGATCTGGGACCAGGATACTTTAATGCTGTACTATGACACCGCACCAGAAAGTTGCTCTACAGGGCTTCCACTTTAGCCTTGGTACCAGTCGTTGTGCTTTGTTGTCATGCCAAACAAGGAGTGGCAAGGAGTGGAATGATAGCACAAACGGACTGGTACCCAGGCTACTTCCACTCTCTATTCTAGCGTGAGATCAGTGCCTCTCTGGGTGGGGAGGATCGACTTAACCGTCTTAACACACCAGGGAGGCTTAGGATCAGGAAGTAGAAATAGAACAGGTGTAGCTTAGCACAAACACTCAACACTCACAAACCCTTCCCCACCCAAACCATCCTTTATTTTAGAAAACAGAACCACTAGCATTAATTAATTAATTTACCACTAGCATAAACAACATCTGAAGAGTGCAGTATGTACTGCTCCAACACACACACGCACGCACGCACACACACACACGAAGATGATAATAACATGAACTGAAAAGCGATGTAGTGTTACGTAAGCCCTAATCTGCCTGCTCTCAGATCACAGCAGAGCAGATGGCCTATCCTGGAAACAGTGGTGTTTGGATAACCATAAAGCGCAATCAGGACAACCAAGTGTAAATACAACATTTTACATTCACGTCATTTAGCAGACCGTCTCATCCAGAGCGACTTACAGGAGCAATTAGGGTTAAGTGCCTTGCTCAATGGCACATTAACAGATTCAAACCAGTGACCTTTTGGTTACTGGCACAACGCTCTAACCGCTAGAGTACCTGCAGCCAAAATACAATACAACTTAGGCCAGGATTCAATCGGATCACGTTTTGTCTGCTATGCGCCATTTAAAGGTCATTTCCGACTGAGCTGACATATGCAGTGTTTACCGTGAACACGGGAACGTCGCCTTTAAAAGGTGCAGTCGACAAAGCGCGTTCGGACTGAATCCGGGACTAGAACTTTTTTTGAATGGAAAACAATACGAAGGTCACAAGTTACAAGATTATGATTTGTTTTCTGACTGACTGACTGACTACCCCAGACAATACTGAAAGCTTAAAGAGAGAGGGAGCGCTCCCAGTTGAATAACCTCCACCACACTCGACTGAATAAATCAATCAATGAATTATGATGACACTCAACTGAAAGGAAAGCGCACACATGGCTGAAAGAAATGATCCAGAAAGAAACCTTGAAGACGCCAGATGTCCTCAGAGACTAATAAAACATGTGTGTTTGGCTTCCTGCCAGATCCCGCTGTCTGTCTGTATAAACAACACTTAAAAAAAACAACATGTACCGTGAAATGTCCTTGACGCTGTCAACTTGGTTAAAATTAGGATGTTTATTTTATCAAAAGATAGTAGGCCTCCTGAGTGAGAAAATCTGTCATTTGTTTCTCTTTTCCCCCCGGTACTTCTTTGTGATTCCGTCTTTAAAAAGCACACCCCCTTGTTGCAAAGCATTTCCCAATGGGATATTAAAGTATACTATTACATTCTCTTCCTCTTCAAGACTGTCTGAAAGCACTTTGTTCATCTGAGGGTGAGGACAGCTGCACAGCAACAACAGACGGCTAACATGATCACGGTACCACTGTATCATGGTCACAGCAAGCAATGCTACTATTGTCGCATAATGTGGCTTTAATCAGCTGATCCGATCAGGACAGGCGAGAAGTGCATATGACACAGTACAGTTGGAGAGGACTATGTAGCTGGCTAAGAGGACTCCTTCCTCTTCCTGGAATACCTGGGATACATTTTGATGCCGCAATGAGCTGTGAATTGGATTACAGTGGTTTGCTGATGACTCTCATTGCCAAGGTTATCCGATCCAAGCACATAGCCATGCTGTACCATTCAACCTCCTTGGACTCAATGAATCCCTGGCTGTTCAGGGCTGGCTCCCAAATTACACCCCATAGCTGGATATGGGGGGTAATCTATTTTGGGCGATTTCAGCCCCCCCATTGCTTAGCAACTCAACACCATGAGTCTCTCTTCCTGATGTGGGTAACAGAAGGAAGCGGATTCTGAAATGTTAAGACAGAGCTGAGGACATGTTAAGTTAGAACTGCTTTTTAACCTACATGGAAGTGTACAGTTTGGAACACGAGCCTTAAGTGTACATGTTCATACTGTAATAGTAGAACACATACAGTTGAAGCCGGAAGTTGACGTACAACTTAGGTTGGAGTCATTGAAACTCGTTTTTCGACCCCACCACACATTTCTTGTTAACAAACTATAGTTTTGGCAAGTGGGTTAGGACATCTACTTTGTGCATGACACAAGTTATTTTTCCAACAATTGTTTACTGACAGATTATTTCACCAGAAAATGATGTCATGGCTTTAGAAGCTTCTGTTTGTCATAGTTTGAGTCAATTGGAGGTTTAACTGTGGATGTATTTCAAGGCCTACATTCAAACCCAGTGCCTCTTTGCTTGACATCATGGGAGAATCAAAAGAAATCAGTCAAGACCTCAGCATTTTTGTAGACCTCCACAAGTCTGGTTCATACTTGGGAGAAATTTCCAAACACCTGAAGGTGCCACGTTCATCTGTACAAACAATAGTACGCAAGTATAAACACCATGGGACCATGCAGCCGTTATACTGCTCAGGAAGGAGATGTGTTCTGTCTCCTAGAGATGAACGTACTTTGTTGTAAAAAGTGATAATCAATCCCAAAACAACAGCAAAGGACCCTGTGAAGATGCTGGAGGAAACAGGTACAAAAGTATCTATATCCACAGTAAAACGAGTCCTATATTGACATAACCTGAAAGGCTGCTCAGCAAGGAAGAAGCCACTGCTCCAAAACTGCCATAAAACAGGTTTGCAACTGCGCATGGGGACAAAGATCATACTTCTTGGAGAAATGTCCTCTGGTCTGATGAAACAAAAATATAACTGTTTGGCCACAATGACCATCGTTATGTTTGGAGGAAAAAGGGGGAAGCTTGCAAGCTGAAGAACACCATCCCAACCGTGAAGCACAGGGGTGGCAGCATCATGTTGTGGGGGTGCTTTGCTGCAGGAGGGAATGGTGCACTTACCAAAATAGATGGCACCATGAGTTGGGAAAATTATGTGGATATATTGAAGCAACATCTCAAGACATCAGTCAGGAAGTTAAAGCTTGGTCGCAAATGGGTCTTCCAAATGGACAATGACCCCAAGGACACTTCCAAAGTTGTGGCAAAATGGCTTAAGGACAACAAAGTCAAGGTATTGGAGTGGCCATCACATAGCCCTGACCTCAATCCTATAGAAAATTTGTGGGCAGAACTGAAAAAGCATGTGCGAGCAGGGAGGCCTACAAACCTGACTCAGTTACACCAGCTCTGTCAGGAGGAATTGGCCAAAATTCACCCAATTTATTGTGGGAAGCTTGTGGAAGGCTACCCGAAACGTTTGACCCAAGTTAAACAATTTAAAGCAATGCCACCAAATACTAATTGAATGTATGTAAACTTCTGACTCACTGGGAATGTGATGAAATAAAGAAATGTTGATATATATCATTCTCTCTACTATTATTCTGACATTTCACATTCTTAAAATAAAGTGGTGATTCTAACTGACCTAAAACAGGGAATTTTTACCAGGATTAAATGACAGGAATTGTAATAAACTGAGTTTAAATGTATTTGGCTAAGGTGTATGTAAACTTCCGAATTCAACTGTAACTGTGTTTTCTTATGTGTAAAATGTCACTACGTAGAGTAAGGGAATAGCAGCTCTGAATCCAGCTGAGCCAAACCTCAGCGCTGTGCAACACTTGTCATAAACAACACTTCCTCTTTAACAACAAAACACTTCCAAGAACTGATGCATCGGCAATTCCAGTTCCACTAGGAGTGTCTGACGCTGGATGATGTAGCCTACAGGGCAACAACACACACACGCACACACACACACACACACACACTGCATGGTGGCCCTGATCCTGTTTGATGTTGCCTACAGGGCGCCAATACTGTAGCTAGCCAACTGGCAGCACTGACATGGGTTCTCACTGTTTCATGGGGTAGCAGAGAGGAGAGTGCACACACACACACACACACACACACACACACACACACACACACACACACAAACACACAAACACACAAACACACGCGCGCCAGTGGGTGGCCAGAGAGGGCAGGGCAGGCACATTTGGGGTGGCCCCGCTGGGAGAGAGAGGCCCGGGCACTAACCGGACTAATTTATGGATCTCCTGTTTGTCTGCTGGTTTCATTACACACTAATTACAAAAGACAAACATCAATATGCCTCTTGATTAAATAAAGCTGTTTATGCTCTGTAACTGCCTGTAGCAATGACTCCCAACAATGTACAGCATACCACCGTTCTGCCTATGTATCAATTTCAGTCAACTCCATAAGCTCCATAGGCCTACAGTACACCGCGTGGGTTCGGGTTACACCATACGATAGTTGAAAAGCAGAAGAAATGAAATATTGATCATGTGGACAACACATGAAATGTTTCTGGGAGTAAACACAGTAAACAGAAGGGGAAATAAAGGATCTGATAAACACACAGTGAAAGTGACAGAGACCAGGCGGGAAATAGTCACATAAACGAGTCCATCACTGGGGCCGTTGTTCCTCATCCATACCGGACATCTACTCAACGGGTTGTCTGAGGAAGACCCGCAACATTATCAGGGACCCCACACACCCCAGCCACAGACTGTTCACTCCTGTACTGCCTGGCAGACGGCGTCGGAGCATGGGGTCAGGGACAAGCCATCAGACTGCTGAACACTTGATCCCAGACTGACCATTTGTGCTGACTCTGCACACCGTAGCACACATGAACTCACTCACACAGCCTCACATATGCACAACACATGTACACACACACACACACACGCACAAACACCGAGATGTACGTTATTTGGCCCTACTACATGTCTGCCAGAAGCAGCTATCTGTCAATGTAAACATTGACGTGACCAATAAGTCCCAGGTAGTAGTGGATCTGTCAGTGTGGATTTGTACAGCCTTCGCTCTCCTTCCCACCGCTTTGCTGGTACGTGTACACACACATAAAACACACACATAAACACACAAACACACACACACACACGCACACACACACACACAAACACACACTCAGGCTACACACACATCGCAACTGCTGCTATTAAGACATCTATTTATTAATGCTAAACTGCACAATTTAAACACTTTGCTCTCAATATCCCCCTTCCTGACACCGGTGTAAATATTGTACTGTAAATGCCTGTAAATGCCTTCCTTCTATATTATATAGAAAAAAATACGTATACTTTATAATTTTTTATTTTTTATATTCTTGTTGTCACATTATTGAGAGGTGAACCTCCAAACCAGCATTTCATTGTACCGTGTGTACACCATGTGTATCCTGTGGATATGACAAATAAACTTGACTTGAATCTGGGATCCGGGTTTAGAAGGATCTTCGGTGGCCTGGCATTGCTATGGAGAAGGAGCTTTTAGAAGGAGACTGCATGTCAAATGTGAATTGGTCCAACCATTAAGTCAGCAGCATCTCAGCTGAAAACCAACGCAAACCACAGGCAATAAAGCTCCTGTTTCCAGTCATGATGACCAAATAAAAAAACAACACTACGTGAACAAAAGTCGGATCATAAGCGGTCAAAAGAACACGCTAGTCCAAATTAATGTCACAAAATGTCATATTACAGTTTTTTTTAAACAACGGTAAGATTTCATTTCAGTAGCATGACGCTTTTGTCACAGCACATTCCCTCTCTATTTCATTTTGTGGAGACTGTTTTCCCTTGAGTTTTTATTGGAGCGAGTAGAGTAGTGGATAGCTATCAGGAGACTGCAATGCCTTGTGACAGCTCGGCAGCAGAGCACTGGAACAGTCCCCACTCCATCAGATTTTAATGAGCGTTAATTGCCACTTAAAGCAGAAAAATGTGTGACTGACACACAATGATGGACGATTCCCTGGCCTTAATAGTGGGTACCGTGGCTGGGACGGGTTCCTGCTCAGATAAGAGAGTCTTTGTCCCAACACTGTCTCTAGTTATTCTACTGTCTCACAAGTCATGGCAGAGGGAGAGAGACAAGGAGGGGAGAGAGACAGAGAGGGGAGAGAGACAGAGAGGGGAGAGAGACAGAGAGGTAGCTGTGACTAGTGCTAACAGGAGGAGAGAGATGGAGAGAGAGAGAGAGAGAGAGAGAGAGAGAGAGAGAGAGAGATAGGGGAGAGAGATAGAGATGTAGCTGTGACTAGTGTTAACAGGAGGAGAGAGAGAGAGAGAGAGACAGAGAGGGGAGAGAGATAGCTGTGACTAATGCTAACA
This sequence comes from Oncorhynchus mykiss, assembly GCF_013265735.2. Taxonomy (NCBI): domain Eukaryota; kingdom Metazoa; phylum Chordata; class Actinopteri; order Salmoniformes; family Salmonidae; genus Oncorhynchus; species Oncorhynchus mykiss. The sequence goes on from NC_048582.1 coordinate 25,619,148, forward strand.
GGAGGAGAGAGATAGAGAGAGAGAAAGACTGTTGCCACAAGAAAAGGGCAACCAGTGAAGAACAAACACCATTGTAAATACAACCCATATTTACTCTTATTTATTTTCCCCTGTGTACTTTAACCATTTGTACATTGTTACAACACTGTAAGTGAAATAAACAATACAAATGAACAGTAAACATTACACATACAGAAGTTTCAAAACAATAAAGACATTACAAATGTATAATATGACATTTGTAATGTCTTTATTGTTTTGAAACTTCTGTATGCGTAATGTTTACTGTTCATTTTTATTGTTTATTTCACTTTTGTATTTTATCTACCTCACTTGCTTTAGCAATGTTAACACATGTTTCCCATGCCAATAAAGCCCCTTGAAATGAATTGATAGCTGTGACTAGTGCTAACAGGAGGAGAGAGAGAGAGAGAGAGAGAGAGAGAGAGAGAGAGAGAGAGAGAGAGAGAGAGAGAGAGAGAGAGAGAGAGAGAGAGAGAGAGAGAGCTGTGACTAGTACTAACAGGAGGAGAGAGATAGAGAGACAGAGAGGGGAGATAGATAGCTGTGACTAGTTCTAACAGGAGGAGAGAGAGAGAGAGAGAGAGAGAGAGAGAGAGAGAGAGAGAGATAGCTGTGACTAGTGCTAACAGGAGGAGAGAGATGGAGAAGGAGGAGGGAACTCGTGGCTCATCATGTCTCCATTTCAAATCTACAGTAAGCCTCTCTCTGGCTAAAATTGTCATCATGCTCAAAGTTTACCTGAAAGCTGCCAAAGCAATTAAAAGAACTGTAAGCTGTGTTGGCAGGAGTCTGTTTTCCTCTACTCCTCATAAGACAGTTTGACTGATCTGTATGGAAGCTTCAGTCTAATAAGGGACCAGGGCTGTGATCAGTTCAACACACACACGCACGCAAACACACAATCACACTGGGGAGGGATGGGGCACTAGGGTCGGGCTTAGCCAAAATAAACATGGCTGTTGTTGTGAAAATATGGAGGCCTGTGGCTGGAGTACGGTGTGTGTCTGTGTGTGTGAGGGGGTTCATTGATGGAACATAATGATAGTGCTTTGTACACACACACACACACACTATGGGATCAGTTTTTCCAGGAATTAAGACAAGCTTGTTGACAGACTGATGGTGTAAGGTAAAGAGCAGGAATTTGGAGAGAGAGAGAGAGAGAGAGAGAGAGAGAGAGAGAGAGAGACAGAGAGAGAGAGAGACTATTAGTTCTTCTTTATCTACTGAATGTCATTATCTCTCTCTCTAATAGCACTGGGCACTACAGTAGGTTGAACCATGAGAAAATAGGTCAGTTGATGGGGAGGTACACTCCGGTAATCACACCAAGGCGACCTTTTAAGACCAATGTATTCCTGTCTGGCTACCTTGACATAGCAGCACAAGACTGGCCCTTTTGTGTCCACAAGGTTTGATTCTGTTGTGCTGCTGGGGTTTTTTTTCACCCCTCCCCCCCTTCTCATTTTATTTTTCAAAGGAGTATAAACTCTCTTTAAGGGTATTAACCCTGTTGTTTTTACTCCAAAATACTTTTATCCTCAAATGCACCTTTTCAGCTCGATGTAATGACAATATGTTGATAGTAAGACATTGAAAACAAAAGCGACACTTTATTTTGTGTCTCAGTTCTGAGAACTGTTTAACAATGTTACACTTATAAAAGCTATATTTCTTTAATGTCCAAGACCTGGAACTGAACTTTCTATAACGGGGTTCTTTGTTCGTTTTTGCTCTCTAGCCACCCACTTGGTTTTTGCTTTTTAACCAGTTTCAGACAAACCTCTGTCTTGTTCTCTGGCTCTGTGTGGTCCACAAAGTCCTCATCCATCACTTTTCCATTGGCTCTAGTCAATTCATCATGGACCAGTCATAAGATGGTTAGCACATGGCCCCCTTCTCTCTCCATTTACCAATGTGATCTGGAACCGTCATGGTTGAGACTCATTCAAATCAATTGAACTATGGATGTAAAGAAGACAGGCGATCTGAGGCAAAAACCCACCAGATCTAGACAGCAGATCTACTCTACTCCGGCCACTGAGGTTTAGCTATCGTTGTAACTCGACACAAATCCAAGGCTGTGCCGTAAGCTATCTTAAGACAGTCGGGCACGTTTGTAACCCACGTTGAGTGGAAAATCCGTCCTTTGTGAGTGAGACAACCGTGGCAACGGTCTGCGGGAGGCCTTTACAACAGAGTGGGAATAGGAAACATGAAGATACTGTAACGCTTGTCATCAGAAGGAAGAATGGACCAAAGCGCAGCGTGGAAAGTGTTCATGATATTTATTTTCAAGAAACACTCAAACAAAAATAACAAAGCGAACAGTTCCGTCAGGCACAGACACTAAACAGAAAATAACAATAACAAAACCCAAACGGGAAAATCACAACTTATATATGATCCCCAATCAGAGACAACGATAGACAGCTGCCTCGGATTGGGAACCACACTCGGCAAAACAACAAAGAAATAGAAAACATAGATTCTCCCACCCGAGTCACACCCTGACCTAACCAAACATAGAGAATAAATAAGGATCTCTAAGGTCAGGGCGTGACAGATACACTCAATTAAACAGAGCTTAGAGAGGGGGCAGGCACAGGCGGGGGTGACCAGGTTGGTGTAACGGCACGAGGCAACCAGAAAATACAACAACACCATCATCACCTCCTCTCCGCTAGTTGGAGAGAGACAATCGAAAAGACGGAATACTCTTTATCTAAATCAAACGGTATGTTAACAAAATCCAGAAGCAGGTGGGCAAATTGAAACGGAACGACTGCAGAGTTTTATACTGGGTAAAACTTATCAACACAGTTGATCAAGTTTATCAATGGTGAACAAACGATGACATAATGGTTGATTTTGAGTAAATGATCAGTTTATAATCAGATCTCCTGTTCTCCACCCTAAATGTGTTAATCAACGTTTTCCATCTTTTTGAAGCTGGCGTCGGTCCTGCATACTGTCATGTGGCAGCAGAAGGGAAACATGCAGAAGCTCTACCCAGTACCCAGATAAAAGGCCAACAAAAAGGGCAAGACTATGATCAAACACCCCGTTTGAGAGATCGTTTGAGAGAAAGTAGCAGGGTTACAGCGTTCAGCGTCTGAAAACACCTAGACAGTGGTCACACACACGCACGCACGCACACACACACACAGTTACAATAATCTGCAGTCAGGGCCTAATTAATTTCCAGTTGTAGTCTTTGCTACAGTATAACAGTCTCAACCCCTCTTTCAAATGACTAAGAACATTCAATATGGAGGGTACAACGGTTGATAAATGAGTTTCAAATATCTTCTATTTACTTAGTATATCCTCATTTCTCTGAGGTTGCTTGAGGCATCATAGGCATCATTTACCGGCAGTTTCATCTGAAACATATTTGTAAATCTTATCTCATAATTTACAGTCTACCAATATACAACTTTTAGGGCTCTATATTAACAAACCTAACGCAAGGATTAATCTAAGTGCTGGTGCTAAAGGTTCTGAGGGTGTGTCAGAGATATATATTTTTTGCTATTTTCACACAGCTGGCGGTGGCGTGAAAGGGCTGGGTTTTGATGAATAAACTAGTTGTAGATGTGACGAGGGCTTGTCCACTCACTGGCTTAATACGGCATGCTGTTGTCTCTAGATCTGCAGGTTATTGACGTCTTTGGCCACTCACTGGCTTAATACGGCATGCTGTTGTCTCTAGATCTGCAGGTTATTGACGTCTTTGGCCACTCACTGGCTTAATACGGCATGCTGTTGTCTCTAGATCTGCAGGTTATTGACGTCTTTGGCCACTCACTGGCTTAATACGGCATGCTGTTGTCTCTAGATCTGCAGATTATTGACGTCTTTGGTTCGTCATCAACTCCAATTCTGCCGGGGGCACGGAATATTCTTGTCGTGGTCCGTTGTGGATTGATACTACAGTTAAATGTTAAATAGCATAGGCTACAGTAACGAGTAATAGCAACAACAACAACAAAACAGTGTTTGCTCAATAGCCTATGTTTGGAGTGTTGGCAGTCAACATTGTTGTAATTGGCTGCAAGAGCCTAGCCAACACGTCTCCACGCATCGCACTTCTCCTCAAATAAAAAATACTCGGCTCCCGTGTATTTGTATTGTGTGTGTGAGGCACGTTCTCAAATAGCAAGATATAGCCCAGGCCTACCGCTGACACCGCATTATAGGACTGAATCATTTAAATACGTTGGGAGGGGAAAGAGTGTCTTTGTTAACCCGATGAGAGGCGCTCTTTGGAGACGGGGACGGATACTTGAACAAGCTAAATGAGGTATGCTGGTAGGCACATGTGTGCATGTTTTAGGACGAGCAGTATATTTTCAAGTCAAGGCACTCTGACGAATAATGCATTAAACACCTTTTAAGGGATGGGCGACTTTGCAAGGCCAGGATAAAAAAAAAGACATGACACATTGCTGTTGAACCAGGCTTAGTAGCCTAGGCTTTACGGTAAGGGTAGCAGAGGGCTTGATATGAAATGGAAAACAATCTGTTTTTTTAAAACACCACAATATTTTGCAACAGGATGGGGTCAGAAGCATGATATCTTAAATGGCTTCTCTCGTTCCGTGGCACTGTGTACACACAGTGCACTAGCACAGAGAGGCTGCTGCCTACATACAGACTTGAAATCATTGGCCACTTTAATAAGTGGAACACTAGTCACTTTAATAATGCCACTTTAATGATGTTTTCATATCATCTCATATGTATATACCGTATTCTATTCTATCTACTGCATCTTAGCCTATGCCGCTCTGTCATTGCTCATCCATATATTTATATATTCTTATTCCATTCCTTTAATTAGACGTGTGTATTAGATATTTGGTGTGGAATTGTTAGATATTACTTGTTAGATATTGCTGCACTGTCGGAACTAGAAGCACAAGCATTTCGCTACACTCGCAATAACATCTGTGACCAATACAATATGATTTGATTTGACACTTAGGCCTAAATGGTTTTAAGCATAACATTCGCAAGTCTATACAAATTACTAGGTCTCTGTCAATTGTATCGTTGACTATGTTTGAGGCAGATTTTTAAAAATATCACCCGTTGACATGGATGACGGAATAGTTTGGAGTAGTGTGTCTTCGGTAATCGAATGAGGGGCGCTCTTTGATAATGTGGCTGGATAGGCTACTGAATAAGTGAAACGACGTATGCAGGTATGTGATTTGTGAATAACGAAAAAGCAAAAACCTTCAACGTATTTCAAAGCACTCTCAGTAGACCATTGAAAACCTCTTTAGTCATAGGCTAGTTGGCTAATGGCCAGGAGAAATAATAGGCACCTATGCGATGTTGCTTAAACCAGTCTTGATTTAAGGGGAGGGTTGGCTATGTTTGGTTTTTAATCAAATTCAATTAATTGTTTTCAAGGAAACAACTCAAATATTGCCAACCCTACCACCTCATCCCAAGGGAGCCGATGTTAAGACAGGCAAATTGCCGAACCTCGCGTTGTGGCTGGAAAATGCCAGTGACAACGAAATTGCTAACTGACATGCGTTTGACACTTGCGCCTCCTTAGCGCCAGATGACAATAGAGCCCTTAGTGTGTGAACATTTCTTTGTAAACTGGTCTTTACACCATATTTAATTGTCACCATATGAATGAATGTCGACACTAAGCTGCACATCTGGAAACAGTTCAGCTGAGTCATGTAACAGCTTAACATTGACATGTGAGTCATTTATCAGACCCACTTCTCCAGAGGGACTTAAAGTAGAGAGTGCATACATTTTCATAATGGTCGCCCCCGTGGGAATTGAACCCACAACTCTGACGTTGCTAGTGCCATGCTCCACCAACTGAGCCACACGAGACTATTACCATGACATAAGCAAAAACAAGACCAAAAAAACTCAAATAAGTCAGGCTTTACGGTCTGGCTTAACTGTTTCCACCCTTATGTGACCCATACCCCCATATCCACCCTTCCTGTCTTTCCCACTCCCTATCCCTCTCCCTATCCCTCTCTCCCCTCTACCCCTCTCGCTCTCATGATCACTCCTTCTCTGTGACAAAACCCTGCAAAGATTGCCCTATTGTGCGCTCCAAAGCCACTCTGAATATCTCCAATGGTCAGACTCATTAACAGTCTCTGTCAGACCCAGGGCAAAGTGGACAACCATGGAACTAACAATCTACCAATGTTAAATGATGTACAGTACGAGGCTACTGTCCCTCAGTCAAGCTCCCATTGGTCAAAACCTATCAAATCAAAGCCACGTCACATTCCAATACCCAGAATCCCAAGCCATCTGACTGCGCAGCACAAATGCTGTGATGAAGTATTAGTTGCCAGTTGAATCTAAAGAGCTATGCTAAACTTCCATTTAAAAACCACACAAGCTCTTCACTAAAAGCCTATAAAACACAACATAACTCTTCTAATCCCTGCACATCAAATAGCATTTGTACTATTTTCACATAAAAAATGGTTCACTGCATAGGCTACACACGAGTGTCATACGCATGTGGTACCCTTATCTATAGTGGTACACTGGTACAGCAGTTTGGGTGAAATGGTGAAAAATGGTGCCATCGAATGCAGGAAGACCCACAGCAATTTTCTGTAACTAGGCTTTATTGTAGCTAGCCACGATTTATTCAGAAAATGTGATCAGATTTGTATTTTTCCTTCAAGTGTTACATAGTTTAAGTTCATTTACATTGCTGCCGACATAACGCGGCTATAAAATATTCAGTATTCAATCAATTGAATGAAACACAGTTTCTTCCAATTGCACTTAATCAATTGTTGATGTATGGTGTAACATAATGTATCATATATGTCATTGAGCAGCGACTTCTATCCAAAGCGCCTTACAGAGAGACGGGGCATATTCACACATGATCACATTGTTGATCCCAGGAAAACAGTAATGGAGGACTCAGGAGGAGCCATCATACTTCATTACATTCAGCCCTTTTGGTTCCTCTCCCCTCCTTTCATTCTTTCCCCTATCCTTCTCCCCTCTTTCTTCCTCTCCTAAGTGTTTATGTTAAGCAGTGTGGTGGATGGGAGGGAAGGAAGGGACTTCTCCTTGGTTAATCTCTCTACCTGTCCTGGGAGTCTCTGCTCCTGGTATTTTCATTAAAACAACTCCTAGTGGAGTCCTCTTCAATATTAAACCTGTTATTGTCTCCACAGGCGCACGCGGATCCAAACGCACACCTCCAATCTCCCTTCCCTTTCCAAATAGACGGAGGGAACCTACGCGATGTTATTCATTTATTCAGATGATTTCTCTTAAAACCATACACATTGGGTGGCAAGGTCCAGAAGTGATTGAGGTGAAACATCGCCACAATATTTGAGCTTTGTTCCGGTGTGCCTTGAAGATAGTCCCATAAGCAATCTCAACCATGCCCCTTCCCTCCTCTCCTCTCCTCCCCAGCTATATGCACTTTCCATTCATGCAGCATCTTCAACACAGCTCTTACCCACGGCAGAGTCGGGTCATGCCCACTGTTTCCATTCGACTCACCTCAACGGCCATTTTAAAATTGACTGTCTAAAACAAACATTTTCCTCCCTCTGTTTTATAAATGATTTAAGCTCAATTTATTTTAATTATGCATGACCCATCACCACCTCCAGAACTCAGTGCCTGCACTGCAGCATCATCCTAAGACAGGAAGGGCGGAAAAGGTTGGGATTCTGGCATAGAAAACCCCATATTGAAAGTGTATAAAGATACGTTTTTGTATGTCATTGATTAGCTTATTCGAGTAGTTTTTGTCTTCACATCATGTATGTGGTGTGTCTTGAGAAGAAAACGTGAAAGGATACAGCGTTGCAACATTCCTTAGAAAGGCCTTGCCAAGACAACACAATTATTTAATACATTTAGAAGGAATTGAATAATACAACATAATACATTATTTTCAGCAGAGTACAGGTTAAAAAAATAATATGATATAATATATAATAATTATATTTTATTTTCTTTTAAGGAAATGTCCAAATAACTGGCCATATGTACAGTGGGGCAAAAAAGTATTTAGTCAGCCACCAATTGTGCATGTTCTCCCACTTAAAAAGATGAGAGAGGCCTGTAATTTTCATCATAGGTACACTTCAACTATGACAGACAAAATGAGAAAAAAAAATCCAGAAAATCACATTGTAGGATTTTTAATGAATTTATTTGCAAATGATGGTGGAAAATAAGTATTTGGTCACCTACAAACAAGCAAGATTTCTGGCTCTCACAGACCTGTAACTTCCTCTTTAAGAGGCTCCTGTTTGAACTTGTTATCAGTATAAAAGACACCTGTCCACAACCTCAAACAGTCACACTCCAAACTCCACTATGGCCAAGACCAAAGAGCTGTCAAAGACACCAGAAACAAAATTGTAGACCTGCACCAGGCTGGGAAGACTGAATCTGCAATAGGTAAGCAGCTTGGTTTGAAGAAATCAACTGTGGGAGCAATTATTAGGAAATGGAAGACATACAAGACCACTGATAATCTCCCTCGATCTGGGGCTCCACGCAAGATCTCACCCCGTGGGGTCAAAATGATCACAAGAACGGTGAGCAAAAATCCCAGAACCACACGGCGGGACCTAGTGAATGACCTGCAGAGAGCTGGGATCAAAGTAACAAAGCCTACCATCAGTAACACACTACGCCGCCAGGGACTCAAATCCTGCTGTGCCAGACGTGTCCCCCTGCTTAAGCCAGTACATGTCCAGGCCCGTCTGAAGTTTGCTAGAGAGCATTTGGATGATCCAGAAGAAGATTGGGAGAATGTCATATGGTCAGATGAAACCAAAATATAACTTTTTGGTAAAAACTCAAATCGTCGTGTTTGCTGAGTTGCATCCAAAGAACACCATACCTACTGCAAAGGGACCAGGACGACTGATCCGTGTAAAGGAAAGAATGAATGGGGCCATGTATCGTGAGATTTTGAGTGAAAACCTCCTTCCATCAGCAAGGGCATTGAAGATTAAACGTGGCTGGTTCTTTCAGCATGACAATGATCCCAAACACACAAAGGAGTGGCTTCATAAGAAGCATTTCAAGGTCCTGGAGTGGCCTAGCCAGTCTCCAGATCTCAACCCCATAGAAAATCTTTGGAGGGAGTTGAAAGTCCGTGTTGCCCAGCAACAGCCCCAAAACTGCTCTAGAGGAGATCTGCATGGAGGAATGGGCCAAAATACCAGCAACAGTGTGTGAAAACCTTGTGAAGACTTACAGAAAACGTTTGACCTCTGTCATTGCCAACAAAGGGTATATAACAAAGTATTGAGATAAACTTTTGTTATTGACCAAATACTTATTTTCCACCATAATTTGCAAATAAATTCATTCAAAATCCTACAATGTGATTTTCTGGATTTTTTTTTCTCATTTTGTCTGTCATAGTTGAAGTGTACCTATGATGAAAATTACAGACCTATCTCATCTTTTTAAGTGGGAGAACTTGCACAATTGGTGGCTGACTAAATACTTTTTTGCCCCACTGTATGTCCCTACAGTGCATATCCTAAACTTATAACCTCCACACAGTTACCTGCAGCCAACACACACACACACACACACACACACACACACACACACACACACACACACACACACACACACACACACACACACACACACACACACACACACACACACACACACACACACACACACACACAAAATCACCTGAGAAGAAGTTCTTGGTCCTCAGGTAGCTCACGCTGAGCCGTAAAATAGAGAGTTTATCCAAGCTGGAGGTGACCTCTTCTGGGAAGGGCAGTAGACTGGCCAGACGGTCTAACTCAGAGTTCAGACGGTCCCGGTGGCGCTTTGATGGGTTAGACTTGGTCCCTTCAGACGGAGCTGTCTGTTTCTCTCTGAGCAGGAGAAGAGACATGGGGTTTATTAGGGAATCACAGAGGAAATTATGAAGCCAGTAAGCTAATTCTCTCAATGTTGATAAGAAGGTAAACAGTGGACATATTGCCACTCAGTACTCACTTTTGGTCTTTCACTTCGATGCTGAATGATAAATCATATAATTAAATATTGGTATTAATAATAATACTATACGTTTAATAATAAATAATCATCATATCAATAATAATACTAATAGCAATAATAATAACAATATTATTATAATAATTTTCTTATTTCCTTATAAGTTTAATTATTATTTTTGCTCCTTTTTAGTTATTTTTTTTACCAGTTATAGATAAGCAATAATAACATTTAAAATACACTGTGAAAAAATATGAATAGTCAAGTTACAAGTACTTGAACGTTTCACACCATACAATAAGGGCACATTGAACTATGAAAAATACTTTAACGAAAATAAATACCTAAGGCCTGAGAATGATGAGCACGAGCCTACGCGCCTTGCACCTGTGCCCGGAGCACTGGCATGGGTTCGTAAAGATTCAAATCGAATCAAATTGAATCATCATATTGAATCATCTCTCTCCATTTGAATTGAACATCACTTCAACCATTTGACCTCATCATGATTATGAGTCAAATTACGTGTTGAGTTATTTTTATTCAAGACATTATGCATCACATTATGCATCATTATCCTGACACAATATACACACACATACATATATATATATATATATATATATATATATATATATATATATATATATATATATATATATATATATATATATATATATATATATATATATCCACATCTGTCTGCACCAAAGAATATTGAAGATATATACATGCTATTTGGATGGATCGTGAGTGACTATCATGTCATATAGCGTTGACTCATATATTATCAAATAATAAAAACTAATAACAACGTTATGGTGGGCCATTTTAGTTTATTATTCAAGCTAATACAGTGTTCAAAAAACTCTCACTTACCCTTTTTGCACCGGTTTTCTTCTTTTCCGTCCAGCATACATGGTTGAGGCTTTTACTAGTAGCCTGTGGTATAGCCGAATTATTCTATGTTAAGTGTAGACCGAGCCGATCTACATAAACCCGGTAATGGTTGTCTAATAACCTTTATTTACTCATCCCCAGATCATGTCCAGAAGGAACTGTTTTCAAGAATGGATCAAGCAATGCACCGATTCATCAGTCCTCTTGTCCTACATCAATGACGTTGATGTTTGTCAGGCGGTTCAAATAATTAAGCCTACAAACAAATACTGACAACGATTATGTCGATGCCATTGCATGCAACTGAACGCCGTATCACAATGAAATATAGTTTTCCAACAAATGAGCAATGCTAAATTGACATTCGTCAAAAAGTGGCAGCAAGTGCATCCCTTCCGCGGTGTTTAACCTGTGCGTAAAATGCTGTTGACATCCGTTATTAAATGCCTTCCTCATCATGCAAAGTCCATGTCATCATTCGTTTCGATACAAAGTTAACATTAGTCGAAAAAAATAGAGGGGGAAATAATAACGAGATTGAAACATATTGCCGCTTTTTCGCTAACGCTTCTTTGCAAATCTCTTGTGGCACGAGCAGCTAAAGCGCGCTCTCAACCTGAGCCCACAGCCCCCCTCACAATCCAGTTATTCCAGGGTACACGCATTGGACTGGACTGACCAGACAACTGGCACAGATTTGTGCAAGAGCGCGCAAGGATCAGAAGTGGGGGCGCGCGAATCAGAGGCCTTGAGTTAGAGGGCGCGCGCAAGGATTAGGCCTCAGGTTAGAGGGCGCGTGCAATTAACAGAAATAGGATCAGCTCAAGGTTCCATTTGGTCACTGGCACAACTTGTCAACTATTTGTAAAGTTGGTTGGCTATTCGGCTATGCAATTATATATTTAGTGAAGTTGGAAAACCTTGCAGAAGTTTATTTATCTTGATTTACTCATTTTGGGTATGCCCTTCTATAACTAAAATAACCATGAGGACCTTTCCTCGGGTGAGAAAATTACATTTCAAAACCTTCTAAGTTATTTTGCTTTCTTTCTTGTATTTTCTCCAGAACTACAATAATTCCTGTTTCAGTCCAGTATTACTATAAAGTGAGTTGTGCGCAAACATATTATCTCTCTTTTGTGTAACACCAGAGGGCTTGTGGTAATGTTATGTGAGTATGCTCCCTCTAGTGACCAAAATGAATATGACATAACACCGTTTCATAAGTGGTTGGGGCAAGCTACTACTACTTCTACTTTCACAGATAACATATCATAACATAAAGTAACATAGCATAACACAACATAACATAACATACATCTTTGAAAAAGGTATGTCTTTAAAGATAAAATAATTATTGGAAATAAATACTCTGACTGCTCCCTCTCCTCCTATCCTGTAGGAATCATGAGGGCCCTCAGGCATACCTGAGAGGGCAGATAATATCATTCACCTCTAGGGTGAAAAGGAGTCACATAAATATCTGGAACATTTAGAATCTGAAATGTAAAAAAAGTAACTTTTCCTGAAGTCACTAAAACTGCCCAAGCTATCGGAGAGAGATACGAATTTATTAGCCAATAAACAAAGGGGAAATACTGAGGGCAGTCATGAGCCTTCAGTTAGGAAGGCTCATGACGGTTTCACTGTATAATTTAACCAAAAAATTAAACAACAATTAATAGATGCATTAATGGAAATGCATCAACATATTATTGACAGTTTGTGTTGCCTCCAACTCTACAAGAGGCCTTGATTTAATTGATCTGTAATCTGGAAAAAAGACCACACTATGCCATCTTCTTATCGCCTAATCTCATTCATTAATGTTGATTTCAAATTGATTGCTAAAGCCATCACATTCAGGCTGGAAGAGTACCTACGAACATTGATTAACAATGACAGGGGTCCATTAAAGATAGAATGTCATTAATAACTTAAGGCGCCTTTTTCATATCTTATCCGAAGCTAGACAGTCAGATGAACCCACAGTTGTAGTATGACTTGATGCAGAGAATGCCTTTTATCGTGTTGAATGGAAGTATCTCTTCAAAGTTTTGGAGAATTTACATTTTGGTGCATATTTCATTAACTGTGTTAAGCTTTTATGTGACACACCAAAAGCTAGAGTGAGCACAAATTAAATGGTGTCTGCTCTGCTTCCCTATTGGTCGAAGTACGAGACAAGGGTGTCCTCTTTCCCCCATGGTGTTTGCCTTGGTTTAGGAACCACTGACTCAAAAGATTCTAGAGAACTCTTGCATCACAGGATTTTCAGTGGGAGATATAGTGCACAATATTTATTTGTATCTTAGTATTTCTCACAAAACTAGACACATCACTGGTTACACAATTAACTGGTCTAAGAGTGAGGCCCTCCAATATCTACAGCACAGATTAGATGACTATTTCTCTGGTTTAATGAGAATAACCCTCCTACATGGACTCAGATTGAAAGGCATATTCTAAAAGTACAAGATACAGTATGTCATATGTTCCATATTGCTTTACTCCCAAGAATATTTAGACATTTACTGGAAAGCCCATTCTGACGTCAATCTGTGATGGTATGGAATGATGTTCATCGAAATATGGGGCAGGACACTTATTTGTCCCCCTATATCCCAATTTCACTCAATACTACATTTAAAACAGGTCTGAGACCAAGCTTATACTTTTGACTCATCTGTCAATAGAACATTCTTCCAAGTGTCTTGATGATCATCCATGTGCTTCAAGGTGCTTTTTGGCAAACTTGAGTCAACTTTTTGGACGAGATGGGTCCCATTATGTCTGGTGAAAACCAAACACTGCATTCCACATTAAGAACCTCATACCAACGGTCAAGCATGGTGGTGGCAGTGTGATGGTTTCGGGATGCTTTGCTGCCTCAGGACCTGGACAACTTGCCATAATAGAAGGAACCATGAATTCTGCTCTGTATCAGAGAATTTTACAGGAGAATGTCAGCCCATCGGTCTGTAAGCTGAAGCACAGCTGGATCACGCAGCAAGACAATGATCCAAAACACACAATCAAGTCTACATGAAAATGGTTAAAAAGCAACACATATGAAGTTCAGGAATGGCCTAGTCAAAGTCCAGACCTTATCCCAATTGAGATGTTGTGGCAGGACTTGAAATGAGCAGTTCATGCTTAACTGTTGCTAAGTTAAAGCAGTTCTGCATACAAGAGTGGGCCTAAATTCATCCACAACGATGTGAGAGACTGATCAACAACTACAAGAAGCTGATAATATTTAGTATCAAAAATATGCAAACATAGAGGAAATCAGAAGGGGGCAAATCATTTTTCACGCCACTATAGCTTATTAATAGAATATTCCAAATATACCACAAGGGTAAAAAATTAATGGGAGAGGTGTCTTGGGACCCAGATCACAGAAGATCAATGGTCTGAAATGAATGAGCAATCCCAGAGAGTTTACATTAACACAAGATACAAACTTTGTCAGTACATATTCATTCATAGAGTTTATCTTACACCTGAAAGAATGAACCTCTTTAAAAAAAGACTTGTCCCCACACTGCCCTTGCTGTAAAACAGAAACAGGTTCTCTATTACACAGGACATAGGTCTGCTCTGAACTTGAACAATGGTAGCTGGAGATTGAAAGTATTTCACACAAGGTCCTTCATAAGGAAGTACATCTAACTTCCATGATGACGATCCTTGGTGATCTATATATGATTTACAACTCCCCTCTCAGGGAATTAATAATGTATTTAGCCGTAGCTATGACTGAGGCCAAAAGATGTATAACTTTTAAGTGGAACGATGTGGATCCTCCCAATATCACTCAATGGATTAATGAGCTCAGTTCTTGTATGCCACTTGAAAATATAACATATGATATGCAAGGTAGCCCACAGTCCTTTCATAAAATGTGGGATTCCTGGATAGAATACATAGAGCCATTTTAAATATTTGATCATTGTTGGGTGCATGGTGTGTGATTTGAGGTACAGGGTACCGCAACTGGTGTGATCTTGAACAGGGTACCCCAACTGGCGGCCCGTGGGTGGTTTAATTTGGTCCCCTAAGTTTTCTGAGCAAAACATTTTTTTTTTTTTTTTTTGTTGGATGTAAAACAACAGAAAATCTGCTCCAAGTGATTTTGGAAATCTGTTCCCATGCATAATAGAGAAACATACGGTATGTGATCGTAAACAAATAATAATAATTAGGAATGAGAGGGATGGTTAGGTGGCCATGATGGAATGTGGCCAGGTTGGGAATTTCGCCTTGACACCGGGATGAATACCCCTATTCTTACAATAAGTGCAATGGGATTTTGAATGACCACCGAGTCAGGACACACGTTTTAACATCCCATCCGAAAGACGGCACTCTACGCAGGACAATGTTCCCAAATGTAATCAAGATTTGAAATGATTATGTTTTAGTCAAATACTGTTATCTGTTTAGGCTTCTTGCGGTCAATTTTCAGTCTAAAACTATATATTTTTTAATAATTTTCTGTCCACCTGACCATCCTCTCAAGAAAGAATTGACTGAAT
Source organism: Oncorhynchus mykiss (assembly GCF_013265735.2). Taxonomy (NCBI): domain Eukaryota; kingdom Metazoa; phylum Chordata; class Actinopteri; order Salmoniformes; family Salmonidae; genus Oncorhynchus; species Oncorhynchus mykiss. The sequence continues at coordinate 25,634,642 of NC_048582.1, forward strand.
CTAGTTGATGATCCCTGATCTAGAACGATGTGTTGATATATTCATATTCAAGTGTTATGGTATGGTATAATACATGATGTGTGATATATCTACATTATACGTTGTATGTTTTTGTTTATCTTTCTGTATTTTATTACATTTATAAAATTTGTATTTATTTGCTATGCTGATAAAATTGTACCATTGACCATCACATTGAAGATTTATTGAATATTGTGAAAATCAATTTAAAAAAAAAACATTTTCCAAAAAACACAACATAAATCTCACCAGGTCAAATTCCTGATACATTTAAATGTACTTGACAAGTAAAAGTGATTCTGAACAGACAAACCTATGAAAAGTCATTAACCCCCTTTAATAATGTGGAGATGAAATATAACAATTGAGGCGTAAGCGCCATGGCTGACACATTGTTAGAGGCAGAAAAAACAACAACAACAAAAGCCACAAGGTGAATATTTATAAATACTGTTCTGAGGAAACAGGTCAAAAAGGGTTTTACAGACATGAACTGTTCTGTGTGCGGAAAACATACGTCTAAAATATAGTGTATAATAATAGGTGTGAATCTTATAAAGGCCACGTTACTTAAAAATACAAAATAAAACTAGTATGTACGCATTAAAATGGTACTGCATATAGAAAGGCGCCTTGGCCTCAGTGCAATAGTTATAGTGCCGACATTCTGCAGAAGCATGCAGACAAGAACACAGACAAATATACTTTCAATATGGACACTTAACGGTGTTCATTAAAGATTCTGTATTTTTTGTACAATTTTTGAAAGCACCCGATCCCCCTAGAATACATTGAATAATCCACATTGAATTGGATCATTGATCATTCTGAAACTGTAGCTGCCAATACTGTATTACTTCCCTGTAGAACTGCAGGGCGCTAAAATAATTCATCAAAGAAAGTAAAGTAAAGTGAAAGATATTCCCACATTGGCATAGGAGAGCATATCAACAATGCAGTTTGAACAGTGGCTCTACTTTTTCTTTTCAAATTGACTGGTGATTATATGCTTTTCCATGATTGGTTAATCAGTTTCTCATCTGGAAATATGTTTCTCATCTGCATATCTATGCAAATGAGGCACTTAAAACTATCTGATGCATTTCTGCATGAATACTTTACCAAGGCACCTCCCCTTCTCGGGTGTTTTGTATCAATAGAAGCACAATGGAAGCAAATAAAACTGCAGGTGCACAGGAATCCCACTGGGCACAGACATCAATTCAACGTTTATTCCAAGTTGGTTCAACATAATTTCATTGAAATGACGTGGAAACGACGTTTATTCAACCAGTGTGTGCCCAGTGGACACTTCACAAAATAACAGAAAAGACTGGCTCAATTACATATTTATAGTTTTGGTTAAATGCTTATAAAAATACAAAATATGCATTTTTTTCAAAAAACGAAACAAAGCTGAGTAAATAAATGTATTTTTGTTGTTGTCATTACATTCTGATTAACATATCTTGTTGTAATAATGGGATATATCCAAATGGATCATGGTTTGTGATGCAAGAACATGTGGCAAGTCTCAAAAGGTCATCACAAGGCAAACTGAGGGAAACTTTTCTTTCAATTCTCATTCAGGCCATTGAAGTATTATGATTGCTGGGGAATAGTTTCTCTCCCCGTATCAAAACAACGATTTGATACAGTTTAAACTATATATCTTTCATACATACATATTGTACAGTACGTAATGATATCCATCCTGTCCATAATATCATATGCCAACATATTTAGCATTTTCCAAATGCAAACGCTCTTCTTCTTGCCCGTATGGTCATACTGTAGTCAATTTACCAGGCATCGACTATCTCACCTTTCCTTTTGGAATTCGTCTAGATCCTATATATTCAGATGCATTTCGGGATTTAAAAAAAAACAACTTAAAAGTAATCCCGGGAATCTCATTCAACGCGCTCTCTCTTTTTCCATATTACTGCTTACTTCATCATCTTTCGTCTTCCCTTTCCAAAATCTTCTGGAAATTCTTTAACATCAGAGGTCACAACGAGGCACAATTCAAAAGGGGGGTACAATTCAAAACAACCAATAAATATATTCTGTCTTTTCTCCACATCCACCAGACATGAGTGTAGGTCCGAAATGGCACTCTATTCCCTATATAGTGCACTACTTTTAACCAGGGCATGCACACCCAAGGTGAAAGCAAGTCAAGGAGGAGCTCCAGTGACAGTCGAGTCTGGTTGCAGAAGAAAAATAAGCCACGCGACCCTCTGGTCCAAACGCCTTGTATCTTGCATCCAAACATACGATTTGAGACGCATAGAAGAGAAATGAAGGAAGCCATCTTGGCCAGTCTCCTTGGTGAAGTAAGGCATGGTGGTGGTAGAATCCCCAAAGGCACCTGGCTGTGTGAGTCTGTATGTGTCCGTGTATTTATTTGTTTAGCGGAAAGGGCTCATCATCAGTGTCTTAACAAATTCCATTCAGCCGCGGAAAAGGCGGGTTCTTCCTCCTTGTAGAACCTTCTAGAAGTCGCAACAGTTGGTTTGATTGTTCTCTGTGAAGTATGTGGTTCCGTTGGGCAGGGGCAGGGGCGGGAACTGGAACAACATGTTTTCCTCCATTGGACAGTTTGTAACCTGGATGGTAAATAATGGACCAATTAGGAAGAAGTTAGCCACAACAGATCAGAAAGACAAGGGGATGATGTAATGCCTGCAACCCACAGCAAACTGTGCTTGTTGGAGTGCTTTTAAAATCCTCATTATACCCTTCTCAAAGAAACCACCAACAATGGACAAAGAAAATCTCAAAATTTGTGTAGAAGTACATACAACAGAGTAATTAGCTCTAAATGCTTCAATATACGTCAAAGACAAATATGAAACAGATACCTTCTTCCCAAAGGCCCCTTCGTGGCTCGTAATAATTGTCCTACTAGTAAAACCCTAAATACTGGTGCAATTAGAAACGCTGTAATCTGGTTGTAATAATGAAACAAGTCTCCCTTGAAAAATAGGTATTTTTACCTCAATCTGTCAAAATAAAGGTTACGTTCAAATACTGGTGCCTGTATTACCTGTGTCTGCCCGTTGCAGTTGAGGTACTGCTGCTGGACCAGCAGGCTGTCTGGTGTGAGGCCCCCAGTGGTTAGACCAGGCCCCACCTGACAGGAGAGAGGGCTGATGTTGGTGTCACCTTGTGGGATTGCCGAGGACCCCACGATGGGCCCACTGGAGTTCCCCTGGAAGTAGCAGGAGGCCTGGGAGGGACTGTGGTCGTGGAGGAGGGCCGTGGCCCTCTGACAGGAGGATGGGACCAGGGAACCAAGGGCTGTGTTGGGGGTTAAACAGACCCCGTTGACAGGAACCAAGGGGGGGTTGGTGCTGCTGAACATGCAGCTGTTGGAAGAGACGAGAGGAGGGGTGACTTCAGCAGCAGGCCTCTTTTGAGGCCTGTACTGGCCTGATATTGTTTGATCCCTGTTGTAGTTCTGGGCCTGAGAGTTCTGCTGTGGCTGGGCCTTGGGCCCAGGGATAGGGAGCTGGGGAGCAATTTGGAAGTCAGACACCTGGCTGTTATAAAAGCTGCCCATGACATTGTGTTGGTGTCCATTTTGTTGGTGTAACATTGTGGGCAGCATTTTCTGCTGCTGCTGTTGCTGGGTCTGCAGGGAAAAGTGTCCTTGTAGGCAGCTAGCAGGGTTGGGATCTAGAATGACGTCTTTTGGTTGATTTGAAATATTCTGGGCAAAGGTTTCCAACAGGGTGTCGGCCACCATGTTGGTATTGGGCATGGAGGAGGGCAAGGGCATCCACATAGTTTCCTGACCGGGCACTGCATAGGGATCTGATTGGCTTATGGAGCTCTGGTCCTGGAATCTCATTGGCTGATCATTCATGTTCCACCCCAGCAGCTGGCTCTGGATTGGCAGACCCATATGAGCAGGGATGACCTGAGTGGCAGAGCTCCGATTGGCAAGGCCTGACTGCATCTGTTGTCTCAGGGAATAAGACGCCAGCCCGTTACCAGGGCTGGACAGCATCTGAGAGGCCTGGAGGCCTTGCTGCCTACCTTTGGCTTGGTTCTGCCGCACCTGGGCACAGGAGCCAGTCAGGGAAGGGTTAAAGGCCAGAGGGTTAGCGTGGCTCTCCAGGCCCAGGTTCTTTCCCAGGGATTGGGCAAAGGTGTTCCTGGAGGAAGCCTGCTGGAGTGTGGGGCTGTTCAATCCCATCTGAGAGCCCATGTGTGTCAGCTTCATCGTGCCCCGAACGTTACTCACTGTTTCAGCCGCACTCAAGCCTCCCATCCCAAGCAACTGGTTCTGCTGGTGATCAACCCCCCAGTTGAAGCCCTTTCCTCCAGGCATCATGGTATTCCCCTGCAGGTCGACATTTGTAAGGCACTCTGGTACCTCCAGGAGGGGATTGTTGACACTGACGGAACCCAGCATTGAGCCCAGATGCTCGGGCATCTTGAGTCCTCCGTTCTCCTTAAAGAGATGTTCCTCCACATATGACAGGATGTCATGGTTGAGGATGTCATCAAGGTCCTCGGACATCTCACAGTTGCTGGAGCTCATCTTCAGCAGAGTGTTCTCCCAGTCCTTCAGCTCCGTGAGGTCCACATCCAGGCTGCAACAAGATAAGATCAGATAAGGTCCACTTCCAGGCCGCAATCACATCAAATCCAACTTTATTTGTATAGCACATTTCATACAAGCTACAGTATAGCAATACAATACAATGTGCTTCACCAATTTTTTTTTAAATAGATACAATAAATAATAGAAAATAGATGGTAATTTTCCATGAACAAAAATTGTGTGACTTGCTTCAGCTCTTTGAAAGTATTTTTGTGGTAGTACAAGAAGTTTAAACATTTTACTTAAGTGAAGCGGTGAAATATATTCGAAGTTCAATTTATTAAAATATCTGGTCTGATTACTTTGATAGACTGTGTCAACCTCCTTACTTTGGACTGTGGGGCACATATTTAATCCCAAATAATTACACTAAGACTACTACACTTTTAATCATAAGGAATTAGAAATGTTTTAGGTGATCATTTGGAGAGAGAAGTATGATGATGCGTCTAGTGGAAGAAGTTTAGAAGATTGTTAGTGAGGAAAATATGTTGAGGTAGTTGAAGAAGTAAAACAAATGAAAGGTTGAGTAAGTTCTGTCCACAAATGTACCCACATTTTCATTATATGTAAATAGTTACATACTTCTCCCTATTAGCTGAAATCTTATTTTTTTCCAAAGCTATTTTAGCTGTCATGTTAGCTGTTCGGTCCGAACAAATTCACAAATTTGTGGCGCTATGCAGAAGTTGACTCCCTCCAGGCACGCGTTGCTAGACAACCCGCCTACACTTGCCTAGGCAGGCCTGCTCCCTCTGTGGCTAAAGCCAGCGTGAGAAATGTGCTAACAAACGTTTGTGCTGTGCAACTAAATAAATACTGCACTCTGACACACAAAACCTACGTACTTGCTATAGTCGTGATAGTGTTGCTAGACAAAGCAACTACCTTCACCTTTCAATTTTATAATCTACTGTTGTTTTTTATTCATTTATATGATTTATTTTATGGTAGAAGTCAAACCTTGAACACAGGCTGTTGTCCCCGATGATCTGCTGCAGTGTTTCCATCAGGTCCTGGACAGTGGACTCCTCCCTGATGCCCGCGTCCGGCTTGGGCACAGTGTGGTGTTGGGACTGCCAGGAATCACCAGGCACGTTGGCCATTGCGTGGCTGTTGCTGAAGGCCTGGTCTTCCCAGGAGCACAGCTCCTGAGGGTTGGGGGGCTCGCTGGAGGGCTCGCTGGGGCTGGTCTGTATGGATGAATAAATTAAATGAATAAAATACTTTCCGTGTCAAGTCATCCTTAGCGACCCATCCCTTACGGGATTATTTGACACATTGTCGGTGTTCAAAATGGCAACCTATTCCCTACATAGTATACTAGAGATCTATTGGCCCTGGTCAAACATAGTGCATAATGTAGGGAATACGGTACAACAGAGTAAATTGTTGTACCTGCATATAGACGGACTGGTCCTGCTTCAGCATGGAGCCCAGCAGGGAGTCGGGGTCCAGGGCCATTTCTTCGGCCATCTTCCTGATCTTAGGGCCCTTGCTCTGAGTTGGAACGTCAGCTACGTCCAGAGAGAGGCCCACCTCGTAGAGAACAGCTTCCCCAGTGGCGAAGTTAAAGGGCAGCTGGAGTCTCCGCTGGCGAAGCTGTTCCTCACCCTCCTTATTTCTTGAGGGATAAAAAGGAGTGTTAGAACAAAATAGAATAGAGTACAGCAGAGTACAGAGCAGAGTAATCTTGGATTGGATTGTCCAGATAATGACTCTACTCACGATAACGGTCTCTGTCTGACCATGATGAAGTCGGGCCTCCCTCCCTTGTAGATCAGTCTGGCATTAGCCTGAACCCAGACCCACACACCATTCTTGGCCAGAAGCCTAAACACAGTCAGACCACTCTCACCTGTCTTTATCACTAAGGAGGGAAACAGACACGAGGGAACTGTCAACAACAGGGACAGGTACAGCAAATACAGAGAACTCGTTCGTTTTTGTTCATTTCATTCATTTGTTGTTTAATCCATTTGTTAGTTCAGTCGTTCGTTCATTCGTCCGTTCAATCACCCGTTAGTTAATTCAAACCTCCAAAGAGGAAAGTCGTAATATTAATTGGGAAACGTGATAACGACTTACTTCTGACATGGTTGTCGGCACAGTACATCATGTCAGCAGCGTGGATGAACTGGTATCCAGAGCCTCTCATACACAACTCCAGCTCAGTGTAGCCCAGAACCACCTTCCCTCTGACATACAGTAACGCACAGGAAGAATAACATCAGAAATGCTCGCTAATTACTCTGTTTTTTTTTTCCGGTTCTCTACAGTTTGTGGTTACTATTCATAGTAACGTTCATGAATAAGTCATCACAGATGCTTATAAATCATTTAGAAATGAATGTCAATGTTATAATGCACACAAAGGAATAACGGCATCATTGGATATACACCACATGGCCAAAAGTATGTGGACACCCCCTCGCCGAACATCTCATTCCAAAATCATGGCCGTTAATATGGAGTTTGTCCCCGACTATAACTGCCTCTACTCTTATGGGAAGGCTTTCCACTAGATCTTGGAACATTGCTGCGGGGACTTGCTTCCATTCAGACATAAGAGCATTAGTGAGGTTGGGCAGGGATATTGGCCGATTAGGCCTGGCTCGCAGTCAGCGTTCCAATTCATCCCAAAGGTGTTCGATAGGGTTAAGGTCAGGGCTCTGTGCAGGCCAGTCAAGTTCTTCCACATCGATCTCGGTAAATTATTTCTGTATTGACCTCGCTTTGTGCACGGAGACATTGTCATGCTGAAACAAGAAAGGGCCTTCCCCAAGCTGTTGTCACAACGTTGGAAGCACAGAATTGCCTAGAATGCCACTGTATAATGTAGCGTTAAGAACTCCCTTCACTGGAACTAAGGGGCCTAGCCCAAGACATGAAAAACAGCTCCAGACCATTATTCTTCCTCCACCAAACTTTACAGTTGGCACTATGCATTGGGGCAGGTAGTATTCTCTTGGCATCCGCCAAACCCGAGATTAATCCGTCGGACTGTCAGATGGTGAAGCGTGATCCATCACTCCAGAGAACGCATTTCCTCTGCTCCAGAGACCAATGGTGGCAAGCTTAGGCTTGTGTACGGCTGCTCGGCCATGGAAACCCATTTCATGAAGCTCCCGACGAACAGTTATTGTGCTGACGTTGCTTCCAGAGGCAGTTTAGAACTCGGTAGTGTGTGTTGCAACTGAGGAAAGGCGATTTTTTGCGCTGCGCGCTTCAGCACTCAACAGTCCCGTTCTGTGAGCTTGTGTGGCCTACTACTTTGCAGCTAATCCGTTGTTGTTCCTAGACGTTTCCACTTCACAATAACAGCTTTTACAGTTGACTGGGGCAGAAATTTGATGAACTGACTTGTTGAAAGTCACTGAGCTCTTCAGTACAGGCCATTCTACTGCCAATGTTTGTTTATGGAGATTGCATGGCGGTGTGCTCGATTTTATACACTTGTCAGCAACGGATGTGGCTGAAATGGCCAAATCCCCTAAGGGATGTGCACATACTGTAGTGTACTTTAATAATAACAGTGGATGGGAGTGTTACCGTGTATCAACATTTGTGGGTGTGAAGTCCAGCTTGTGTTTGGTCTGGAATATAAGTGTCTTGGTCCTGATCTCCAGGATAGAGGGGGTCTGGATGGGGGTAGCCACCACAAACAGGGCCAGCTGGGGATGGTCTATGGTCCCGTCATCTGACATCTTGTTCTGGCCATGGAGGTACTTCAGACGCCCATTGAAGTTTAGGGCCTGGAGTTGAGACACAGGGAAATAAGGAGGAAAGGTAAGGGACTTCTCAATCTGTGTGATCACATGAGGATAAACATAAATCATAAATACAACTACACTAAGTTTTTGTTTTGAGTATTGCCTCATTCTGTAGAGGCAAAAGTCGTATTTTTACCACTACCTACTAATACAAAGTTAATCTGTAGACGTTAGGCCTCTTAACGTGTGGGGTTGGACTGTTAGTTTTACTGTACCAGGAAGCCAGAGGAGTTGTCCAGGAGACAGCGGAAGCGACAGACAAAGCTCCTCTCCAGGAAGGAGGAGTTCTCAGGGGGAATGTGCTGCGGGTTGTAGCTCACTATGTTGCTGGTGATGTCACTGCTGTTGTTAGGCTGCAGGCCTACAGTACACACAGTTACGGTACAGACACATGTATATTTAAATATATTTTATATTTTAGTAATTTATTAGACACTCTTATCTAGAGTAACTGACAAGAGCAATTAGGGTTAAGTGCCTTGCTCAAGAGCACATTTTTCACAAAGTTGTCTCTGGGATTCGAACCAGAGACCTTTCAGTTACTGGCTAAATGCTTTTAATAGCTAGGCCGCCTGTTTATTATCCTGTATATTCAGCTAACTATACAAAACGTTTTTTCAAGCAAAATCAAATCTTTCCACAAAGGTTGGCTTAGTCCACGTGTCAAAGTCATTCCACGGAGGGCCGAGTGTCTGTCCTTGTACGTTATTGCTGAATTAAGGTCTCTAATTAGTAAGGAACTCCCTTCACCTGGTTGTCTCGGTCTTAATTGAAAGGAAAAACCCAAAACCCGCTGACACTCGGCCCTCCATGGAATGAGTTCGACACCCCTGGCTTAGGCAGTCGGGAAAAACCAGGGTGTGAGTACTAACATAGCAGAATAGTGTACTAACATAGTGCATTACTCACTCTCTGTTGTCCCTGGCTCTGTATCAAACTGGTTGGGGTTAAGGGCGAAGTGGAGCTGACGTCTGAACAAGGCCCTGTCGTCCGTGTGGATCAACTCAAACACACTCTGGTGAACCACATCTGACTGAGGGAGACAGGACAAAGAGGGAGACAAGAGTGTAAAAGACGATATACAGCAGCTACAGTACAGAGTCCAGAGGAATATATGAAGTGCAAGAGATTCAGTCATTTCCAAATGTCTCCTGATAATACGAACTAACAGGTGCTGCCCTCTAGTGGTTTGGAAGCCATAATACTCCACCGTCTGCTTCATTCAATGTTTTGTGGGAAGGGGAAAGGAGTGGGATGGGTTGTACATCTCTCGTTAAAGAGCAAAGCTCACCAGGTGCAGAGGCACAAACAACCTCCATATTCCAAGAGGACTCTCTGTGGGTGTGTGTGCGTACGTGTGTGTTGTTGTTTGGAGCATGAGTCATCAACATATTAAAAAACATATTCATTAGAGCCTCTCTCCTGCAGTGTAACGTCTGTCTTTAGGCTCGTGACCTGGCCATGCACCGTGTGTGTGTGTGTGTGTGTGTGTGTGTGTGTGTGTGTGTGTGTGTGTGTGTGCACTGTAAACAGGGGTGAACGTATGTTTAATTTCTTCCCAGTACTGGACGTCCTATGTGTGCACACGCTTATGGGCCTAATCATAGAATTTTACCGGGATGCCATACCGGACCGCCTTACGTTCACCCCTGGCTGTAAATGTGTGTGTGTGTGTGTGTGTGTACTGTTAAGTGTGTGTATGGGCCAATGACCCGGGTTCATGCATCGTGTTGCACAGAGGGCAAGCAGTGCTTCTGGGCCCAATGTGCCAAGCGGCAGTCACGCTACACTTTATTGTTCCCAGCACACATGACTCATGTGCTTTCTCATTCCCTTCGATCCATTAATGGCTCCGCCATGAAAAAAACGCCGGGAACGTAGGTCTTGACGGAGAGAGAGCTATGTGATTAGATGCTCGTTCTCTTTTCCCTTTTCTCCCTTAGGCTCCCTAAAAACGTGTACTTGGCCTCAGTCAAGGTCTCTCTCTGGAAATGATGTGTGTGTACGCACGGAACGAGAGTTTGGAGTTTGTTTGTCGATGAATTTCTGACTTGGATGTGATAAACACATCCATTTAAACGTGGTCTGTATAAATGTCTGTGATGGGAAAGCGAGCCGAGGGCATATGAATCTCAACTCCATGCACTTCTGCTTCTGATTATAGCCTTGCTACTTCAGTTATGACTGCTATGCTATGGGGATGATCAAAGTTGAGGCGTCACATTAGAATGTCCAACAAGGTCAACTGGCCAGCAAATGATTCAACTGTGACAATACTGACATTTCTCTTTAGTGTATATGTGATGGTGTAATTAGCTAGGTAGTTGATATGGGCTGTGATGAGGTGACAGGTACGATACCATTAGCTAGCTAGGTGATACAGCTACTATGAGGTGACAGGTATGATACCATTAGCTAGCTAGGTGATACGGCTGCAATAAGCTGACATGTAAGTTACCATTAGCTAGCTAGGTGATACGGCTGCAATAAGCTGACATGTAAGTTACCATTAGCTAGTGTAAGGAAGTGCTATTTCTTATGCAGGTGACCAGCCTACTGCTATTACATTGCTATAACTGAGACAACGTATTTTCACAGTAAAACATGTTAGGTCCCATACAGGATAGCCCCCACACCCACACACACAGCACACACACATTACACACACTAACTGCCGAGGACACACAGATAAGACATACACCCACACATTGGGAGGAAGAGACAGCCTTGACTTGCAGAAACCAGCGCACACACCTAATCTCCTTTCTAGCCGAACATTGTGTGACTGAGGACAGCGCACACACCTAATCTCCTTTTTTAGCTGAACATTGTGTGACAAAGAACAAGACTCAGAGGGATGACGGACGGCCCAACAGGGCCAATCCAAGAAGACTACACCTCAGCCTGAACCAACCCGAAGACCCGATCTTCTAGAATCAACCTACTTTCTGTTCTGTATATGAGACATGTGCACTCTGTTATCTGGGCTCTTTTCTGCTGGTTCCTTAAGAACCGAATGAAATGGGCCCGTATACGTTGTACCAGATATCTTTACTCATAATTAAACTGTCACTTGTCATACAATAGACCACCTTGTCTGAATCGATCCTTGACCGGCTCACCCTCCTACATATCCCATTATCAACAGAAACTTGGTAGCAGAGGGATGGTTTACTAACGACCCAGTCCAGAGTGGTTGATGTGGGTGCGAGGGGGCGAGTTGGTGAAAGGACGGTTCCCGGAGGACAGGTGAAAACCATTCGGGGGTGGACAACAATTCTGCTCAACTCGGGAAACTGATCTCTGGTCGACCACAAAATAAGGTAAGCAAAACCTGTTTTATCAAACTTTGCATATTGTCGAATAGTCATACCAAATTACGATCAGTAGTACCGAGTGTGGGTAAGAATTTTTGTGTAAATTTTACGTAAATAATGGACTTGAAATTGACAGTGAAGTAAACATATGTGGTAATTAGAATATCCCGATAGTCCGGCATGAGAACGGTCCGGTGGCAGACACCGGTAAGGGATAAGTAGTAGTTAGAATATTCCGATAGTCCGGCATGAGAACGGTCCGGTGGCAGACACCGGTAAGGGATATGTAGTAGTAGACCTAATATTAATAGAATATTCTGATAGTCCGGCTGTGAACGGTCTGGTGGCAGACACCAGTAAGGAATAAAATATAGTCTAGGATAGATTTTCACCGATAGTCCGGCTAGTGACCGGTCCAGCTGTGTCTGGTAAGGTGGTCTATTATTGAGTATTGATGTGATCAGGATTATATTCTTTGTATAAGTGATATTCGTTCGGGCGTCTGAAAAAGGGCGTGATCAGTTTTATCATTAACATCTGAGTGTGATTCGATCATCCATCTGCAAAAGATAAATTCAATTAGTGTTTTAGAGAAAACCAATAGCCGGTAGTGTCCGGTGAGGTAAAATCCAATAGCCGGTAGTGTCCGGTGAGGTGTCTACAATAGATTAATTGTTAGTTGGACTGAAAAGTCCGCTTTGTGTTGTGGCCAGAATGAATGTGATAAATGTACGAATGTGTGATGTCATAGAATAAGATGTTCTAATTGATCAATTTTGTTTAAGACTATGTCCATGTAAGAATATTTGTGTGTTGACTATAGACTAAATGTAAACGGCGTTTCACAAGTCCCTGATATCATTACCAATATTTAAAATTATTATGGAAAAAGTATTTCCTAAATTCAAAAAAAAAATATATATATATATTATATGAGGTTTGAACTATACTAATATTGTAGAATTACATAATCAACATCTGAACATACTTACGTTAAACATTAATTGAGCCACTGAATAATAGATAAGATATACACTAGGGACGGGGCGAAGGGTGTGGTCGATGTAAAACGGGAGTGATGTTCTAACCAAGTGCTGAGAAATAAGGTAGATTTATTTTGTTCTTTTAATTAATTTACACAAGTACTTCCCGGTTATTGATTTTGGTTTGATTGTTCAGATAACACCACTGAAATTAAACAGGAGGTTAAGGTATACTAACATTAGAATCTGTTTTCATTATGGGGAACAATGAAAGGCCCGCAGAGTGGATTGCAGGCTGATATTATTTTATGTTAAAGGGACAGTGCACGTTTATCACAATTGTGTGAGTTTATTGGCAGGGTATAAAGCATTTTGGGGAGACAATCCTTTAAAGACTGAATGAGTTACATGAAACATTGAGGAAATTTAAAACAAATTATTTGAAGGTATTATTATAATTATTAGGTTTTGTTTGTAGCAAACGTTTTGGGTTCAAGGGGATTTCCATGTTCCCAGAGACAAGATATCTTAAAGGGGTACACTCACATATGAAATATTATACGTTTTTATTTTCTGAGTCTTAATTAAATAGGTGAAATCTTTTGATAGAGGAATGTTGTTTAATATAGTAAGAAACACTTCTTTGAAGGGGTGGTATGACTTATGACCTCCATTGTAACTTTCCTTTGTGGTCTGATCAGCCTCATTGGAAAGCCATTTGGATGGAGAATCTAGGGTAATTTATAATACTGATATTAAGGTAATTTAATACAAAAAGGCAGTGAAATTTACATTATAGTGTCAATATATTTTCTCTGATGAACGTGGTGTGAAAATTTAGCTAGGATAAGTTTTATTTATGGTAGACTCATGTTAAGTATTTGGGACATATTTTGAGCCAACAGGGCAGGGAAGAAATTGAGATATTTGTGTTTGGTTTTAACACCTGTGTATAGGGGGTGCCATTTTGAATATTTAATTTGTGGTCATGGGTAATACGGTTTGTTTTTATTTTTTATTTTTAAGGTAAATGAATTATAGTGGGGTTTAATTAACCTATATAAGGACTTTAGAAAGTGCCACCATAGACATGTTTTTCAACAAAAAAAAAATCCATGAGTTTAGATAAAGCCAAACAGTGAGACATTTAGTTCAAATTTGGAAACATGAGAAAACGAGCTACAGACAGATAAGGGGAAAAGGCAGACAGAAGAGCCCTCCCCTGCACTGCAGAGACCTTGAAGGTTGGAGAGCAGAGAGGAGAAGTTTTAAAAGGGAGCCAGGACGAGCAAAGATAACAGAATGTGTAGATAACAGTTACTGAGTGGAGACAAAAGGGAGAATTGGACATGTGGAAAATGAAAGGGGCGCTCCTACATGATAATGTCAGAACAGAAGGATAATATACTAATCTTACCTAAGTCATTATTTAGAGTAGGTAAGGTTGTTACCTGGGCAGAGCCAGGTATCAAAAGGGGGATGGGTAAATTGTGGTCTAGGATAGGATGGGGCCTATTGGATAAGAAACTAAAGATATAATCAGATAAAACATATGAGAAACTGTTTGTTAACCAAGCCTGTATGTCCAGGATTTTATGCATTACAGGTGAACTACAGGTGAAGTCACTCAATCCAGTCCCAGAGGCTTGTTGGGGGGACCATACAAGGACTCCGGGTAGGACACATGACACTGTCGAACAATAAACAGTGTTCGAGAGGAGAACTGGAATTAACAGAATTCCGGGGGCCATCTCTCGAATGAAGTAACCCTCCCTGTCCTGTCACCCCTGTTTTTGTTCATAGAAGTGAAGATGTGTCTGGCTCTTGCTAGTGATGTGTTCTCTGGGAGAGGGTGGGGCTTTACAGGAGTGTCAGTGTACCTGTGTAATGGGGGAGGGTGTCCATATGGGGATTACATGATAACCAACTTGGGACAATTCTAGGATTGGAGAAGAGGGTATTCTTATAGCATAGGGGATCCCACAAAGGTGGATAGGTTTTCCATCATATGGGGAAAACCTGGGAGCACTGTTGAACTTTGTAAAGGTGATGAAATCCTACTAACCATCAAAACTATTAAGCTCTCTGATGCAGGCACTTACACCCTCGGACTACAAAGGACCGGGACAGACACGATGGGTGTGTTTTCTATTAGGGAGCTGCCAAAACCAGAGGTCCCAGACGAACCAGGGCCAGACACACTCCTCTACCACCCCTGGACCGAACCTGCCACCTACCACCACAGTGTTAAAAAATCCCATTCAGGTAATTAATGTTAGAGACTACACAGCTATTGATCAATTAGGCACTGAGACTGGTTTTGATGGTAGGGACAATTTGTGACTGTCTTATATGAGGTACACAGCTAAAACCCTGAGAAGAAAGGACTGCACTATTTGTAGTCATGCTAGATTTGTTCTGGCTACACACCCATTTGCTATAGGAGAAGGAGAGGGGTGGTTGTGTATTCTGAGAGGTTTTTACCAGGTTCAGCCCAATTCAACCCTCTGTTCCTCTTTGAGCCTTGTGTTTCCTACAGTACCTCCTCATCGGGCCCCTTGGGGTGTTAAGGCATATGGGGGCAATTACAGTTGCATCACGGGTACAGGTAGTGGCATGGACTATGGGAGATTGCCTGAAGCTGATTGCAGCAGTAACATAACCATTTATGCCACTTGGCCAGTTACAGGCCTAAACCAAACTAGTGGTCTGGCTGATGTGTGGTGGATATGTGGACCCAAAAGAGTACTGAGACCCATTCTTAGAGGAGACTGGCAAGGTACGTGTGCTCTGACCAGTTTGATAATTACACTGACCATTGTTGATGTTACTTCTGAACAGCTGTTGGGTTCTGTATCCAGGGGACCTGAAAACATTCCATCCCATGGGAGACATAGATGTAGTGCTCCATGGACAGAGGATGTAGTTGACATACACACTAACCTGTTGGGAGTGCCAATGGGGGTTCCTCATGAGTTTCAGGCCTTGGGTAGGAATGATGGACTCTGGCACTTGCTACCTATTATAGGTCCAGCCATAGTGGATGCTAGACAGACTGCATGGATCAGTTATATCTACTATAATCAACAGCGTTTTGTGAATTACCCCCGTGATGCACTCACTGGTCTGTCTGAACAGCTTGAGGCCACATCTAGGGTTGCCAGACAGTCTGCAAGATGTTCGGTGAACAATGTTGCACGTATATTCCTAATAACACCACTCCAGATGGTGGTATAGCTAAGGCCTTTAATGGGCTTGGTGCACTATCTGCTGAGATGAGGACCATGGCGGGGGTGGAGGAGTCTGGACTGTTCTTTTGGTTGGGAGCCTGGTTTGGTAAGTACACTGGTATGGTGGTTACTGGATTTCTGACCCTAATTCTTGTATTTTTATTATTGATGTGTTGTGCTGCTTGCATCATACCGTGTTTTAAGAAGTCTGTTACAGATGTGACTCTAACATGTTTAATCCCATTAATGACTACGGATAACCCCAGTTGTAATTGCTCTGCCTGGGATGCTGTCTATCCCATGACTAAATCTACTGCTAGGAAACCATTGTTTTCCAACAAGGTTGCCAGGGCACATTTCACCTGTGTCAAAATGACGGGAGGCGGTACTAATGTGGGACAGGTTCCTGGGAATTGGTGTCTGGATACAATCAACATTGTTGGGAGTTTCAGGCCAATATCCAGAGCAGATGTGTGGTGGTGGTGTGGCAACACTGTCCTGTTTGATAAATTACCCTCCAATACTACTGGAAGCTGTGCACTTGTTACTCTCCTTTTGCCTGTTTCTATCTACCCTACAGAGGCTGGAGACCTCATCCTTAGGGTCCAGAGGGTGAACCCTGAATATTGGAGGGGACGTTCCAGGCGTGCCACCACCCCATCTAGTGGTGATCCGACGTACATAGACGCCATTGGAGTCCCAAGGGGAGTTCCTGACGAGTACAAGTTGGTGGATCAGGTGGCAGCTGGGTTTGAGTCCTCCATTTGTTGGTGGTGCACTGTTAATAAAAATGTGGATAGAATACATTCCAGAATCGCATTGCAGTGGATATGCTACCGGCAGAGAAAGGTGGAGCTTGCACTATGTTTGGTGAACAGTGTTGTACTTTCATCCCTAATAACACAGCCTCCGATGGTAGCTTGACCGTAGCCCTAGAAGGTTTGAGGACTCTTAATGGTAAAATGAAATCTCATTCTGGGATTGATACCTCAATGTGGGACTCCTGGATGAGTGCCTTTGGTAAATATAAAACCCTGGTCTCCTCCATTTTGGTCTCCATTTCGGTGTTCGCGGCCATTTTGGTTCTCTGTGGATGCTGTTGCATTCCATGTATCCGTTCCCTTACCACTAGGGTTATCTCTAGAGCTATTGACCCTTCCCCCCTTTCCCAGATGTTTCCTCTGCTTGCTAATGACCTGCCCGAATTTGAGGATGAGGTTGAGAGTGCCTACTAGGTTTTGTTTTTCTTTTCATGAAATGCTATGACTGCTGAAATAAGGGATAATGAGTGACACCCTAGAGGGTGTCAAAAAGGGGGGCTTAAATTTCACACCATTTTCTTTTGTTCTGTTTTTGAATGAGCTGTTGTTCTCTTTTGACATGAGGGTTGCAAGTTCCTAGGTGGCTGGTAGCCAATCTAGTACATAGTGGGATCGAATGGAGAACATGAAGGTATTTTAAACTTTGTAATTGTTAGCCTAGTTTATGTCACATCTCTTAGGAGATGTGAAGAGAGGGAATCACAAAACTTTTCCTTCTGGGAAAAGTTTTCTTTTTGTGTCTGGATATAGTTAGGTTGTGTCACGTCTCTGGGGAGACGTGAAGAGAGGGATTTGTAAGGAAGTGCTATTTCTTATGCAGGTGACCAGCCTACTGCTATTACATTGCTATAACTGAGACAACGTATTTTCACAGTAAAACATGTTAGGTCCCATACAGGATAGCTCCCACACCCACACACACAGCACACACACATTACACACACTAACTGCCGAGGACACACAGATAAGACATACACCCACACATTGGGAGGAAGAGACAGCCTTGACTTGCAGAAACCAGCGCACACACCTAATCTCCTTTCTAGCCGAACATTGTGTGACTGAGGACAGCGCACACACCTAATCTCCTTTTTTAGCTGAACATTGTGTGACAAAGAACAAGACTCAGAGGGATGACGGACGGCCCAACAGGGCCAATCCAAGAAGACTACACCTCAGCCTGAACCAACCCGAAGACCCGATCTTCTAGAATCAACCTACTTTCTGTTCTGTATATGAGACATGTGCACTCTGTTATCTGGGCTCTTTTCTGCTGGTTCCTTAAGAACCGAATGAAATGGGCCCGTATACGTTGTACCAGATATCTTTACTCATAATTAAACTGTCACTTGTCATACAATAGACCACCTTGTCTGAATCGATCCTTGACCGGCTCACCCTCCTACATATCCCATTATCAACACTAGCTAGGTGATACGGCTGCAATAAGCTGACATGTATGATACCATTAGCTAGCTAGGTGATACGACTACTATGAGGTGACAGGTATTTTTTTTTCACCTTTATTTAACCAGGTAGGCAAGTTGAGAACAAGTTCTCATTTACAATTGCAACCTGGCCAAGATAAAGCAAAGCAGTTCGACACATACAACGACACAGAGTTACACATGGAGTAAAACAAACATACAGTCAATAATACAGTATAAACAAGTCTATATACAATGTGAGCAAATGAGGTGAGATAAGGGAGGTAAAGGCAAAAAAAGGCCATGGTGGCAAAGTAAATACAAATAGCAAGTAAAACACTGGAATGGTAGATTTGCAATGGAAGAATGTGCAAAGGAGCAAAATAAATAAATAAATAAAATACAGTAGGGAAAGAGGTAGTTGTTTGGGCTAAATTATAGGTGGGCTATGTACAGGTGCAGTAATCTGTGAGCTGCTCTGACAGTTGGTGCTTAAAGCTAGTGAGGGAGATAAAGTGTTTCCAGTTTCAGAGATTTTTGTAGTTGGTTCCAGTCATTGGCAGCAGAGAACTGGAAGGAGAGGCGGCCAAAGAAATAATTGGTTTTGGGGGTGACTAGAGAGATATACCTGCTGGAGCGTGTGCTACAGGTGGGAGATGCTATGGTGACCAGCGAGCTGAGATAAGGGGGGACTTTACCTAGCAGGGTCTTGTAGATGACATGGAGCCAGTAGGTTTGGCGACGAGTATGAAGCGAGGACCAGCCAACGAGAGCGTACAGGTCGCAATGGTGGGTAGAATATGAGGCTTTGGTGACAAAACGGATTGCACTGTGATAGACTGCATCCAATTTGTTGAGTAGGGTATTGGAGGCTATTTTGTAAATGACATCGCCAAAGTCGAGGATTGGTAGGATGGTCAGTTTTACAAGGGTATGTTTGGCAACATGAGTGAAGGATGCTTTGTTGCGAAATAGGAAGCCAATTCTAGATTTAACTTTGGATTGGAGATGTTTGATATGGGTCTGGAAGGAGAGTTTACAGTCTAACCAGACACCTAAGTATTTGTAGTTGTCCACGTAATCTAAGTCAGAGCCGTCCAGAGTAGTGATGTTGGACAGGCGGGCAGGTGCAGGTAGCGATCGGTTGAAGAGCATGCATTTAGTTTTACTTGTATTTAAGAGCAATTGGAGGCCACGGAAGGAGAGTTGTAAGGCATTGAAGCTTGCCTGGAGGGTTGTTAACACAGTGACCAAATAAGGGCCAGAAGTATACAGAATGGTGTCGTCTGCGTAGAGGTGGATCAGAGACTCACCAGCAGCAAGAGCGACCTCATTGATGTATACAGAGAAGAGAGTCGGTCCAAGAATTGAACCCTGTGAGGGTTCCACTATGAGGTGACATGTTTGATACCATTAGCTAGCTAGGTGATACGGCTACTATAAGGTGACAGGTATGATACCATTAGCTAGCTAGGTTATACGGCTACTATGAGGTGAAAGGTATGATACCATTAGCTAGCTAGGTGATACGGCTACTATGAGGTGACAGGTATGATACCATTAGCTAGCTAGGTGATATGGGCTGCTATAAGCTGACATGTTGGATACCATCAGCTAGCTAGGTGATGCGGCTGCTATGAGGTGACAGGTATGATACCATTAGCTAGCTAGGTGATGCGGCTGCTATGAGGTGACAGGTAGGATACCATTAGCTAGCTAGGTGATATGGGCTGCTATAAGCTGACATGTTGGATACCATCAGCTAGCTAGGTGATGCGGTTGCTATGAGGTGACAGGTATGATACCATTAGCTAGCTAGGTGATATGGGATGCTATAAGCTGACATGTTGGATACCATCAGCTAGCTAGGTGATGCGGCTGCTATAAGCTGACATGTTGGATACCATCAGCTAGCTAGGTGATGCGGCTGCTATGAGGTGACTTGAAATGTAGCTACATAGGGTCTTCATAAAACCTGAATAACCCATACATAACACATTTATAAGCAGTATATGCATAATGTGGGTGCACTGTCTGTGTGTCAGTCAGCGTGGATCAAAAGGTCCTATTTTACCTGGTGGAAGCCTAGGTAGTCCTGAACAGTAGGAGAGGAGTAGAACACGTATCCCTCCGCCGTGACCACCAGCACAAAGCCGTTCAGGGCCTAGAGACACAGAGAGGCACAGTCAGACAAAAATAAACACTATGAACTTACTATTTATGAAATTAATAGTATTATATTATTATGAAGTTAACATATGTTCATACTTCACACGTCAAACAAGACACACTTCGTTATTTGACATGAAGATGGGCAAATAAACTTAAACTGAAAGAAAGAAGAATGAATTCCATGACGTAGTGAATGATAAGGGGCAATAAGCGAGTCAAATTAAATTAGAGGAGGAATTCTGGTCGGCTGTTGAAGAAGGGAGAAGTAGCCATGGTGTGTGTGTGTCTATGTGTTTGTTCAGGTTTGGGTAAACATCCCATGTAATTAGCCAGTCCTTTGTTCAGGTGTTAAATGTGACAATACAACGGAGCAGGGGGGAATATAGCTTCTTGTCACGCACAGGATCCTGGACCTTGTAAACAATAAACCACAAGAGTGTGTGTGTGTGTGAGACAGACAGACAGACAGACAGACAGACAGACAGACAGACAGACAGACAGACAGACAGACAGACAGACAGACAGACAGACAGACAGACAGACAGACAGACAGACAGACAGACAGACAGACAGAGTGTGCGAGAGGTCCTGCATTTTGGTATCACAATAAAGGGCCTATCTGGAATTACTGGAAGCTGCTGCAAGTTTTCAGCATTTAAAACACAGACATTAGCTAACAGGTTTAGGAATACAGGCCAAAGTATTTGTGTGTGTGTGCAGTGGTGGAAAAAGTACCCAATTGTCATAGTTGAGTAAACATAAAAGATACATTAATGGAAAATGACTCAAGTAAAAGTGAACTACTTGGGTAAAAGTCTGGTTTTAAATATACTTAAGTATCAAAAGTACATGTAATTGCAAAAATATACTCAAGTATCTAAAGTACAAGTCATTTCAAATTGCTTATATTAAGCAAACCAGACATCATTGAGTCTCTCCGGGGCTCCCGAGTGGCACAGCGGTCTAAGGTACTGCAATTCAGTGCAAGAGGTGTCACTACAGTCTCTGGTTCAAATCCAGGCTATATCACACCCAGCTGTGATTGGGAGTCCCATAGGGCGGCGCACAATTTCACCCCCAGTGTGGTCTTGGTTTGGCGGCTGTAGGCCGATTTTTTGTAACTGACTTGCCTAGTTAAGTTAAGGTTAAATGTAAAAACATTTTTACAAACGAAGCATCTGTGTTACAAACAAAGCATTTGTGTTTAGGGAGTTCTCCAGATCAGAGGCAGTAGTGATGACCAGGGATGCTCTCTTGATAAGTGCGTTAAGTGGACCATTTTCCTATTCTGCTAAGCATTAAAAATGTAATGACTACTTTTGGGTGTCAGGGAAAATGTATGAAGTAAAAAGTACTATATTTTCTTTAGGGATGTAGTGAAGTAAAAGTAAAAGCTGTCAAAAATATGTAAAGTAAAGTAGTGCTTTAAAGTGTGTTTTACTTAAGTACTTTACACCACTGTATGTGTGTTTGAGGGTAATAGTGAGTGATTCTAACCCACCTACTCTAATTATTTCCAGAAAAAGACTACAGGACAACAAGACGATAACGTGGTTTGTAACATCTTCACGATATATGCTCCCAGATTGCACTGAACAAGTTTTCTGCATGGTGAATCAACCACATAGTGAAACACAGTGAAAAAACTATCCCCATTCATCTTTGTCTGGTGTTTAGGCCTACAAAAAAATTGTGTCTCTTAAGAGCAGCGTTTGTTCTCTGTGTGGAGAGAACAAACGCTGTAGTCACCAGGACAGCGACTGGGGAAGACAGTTAAGACTAAACTACAAACTGCCCAGCACTACCAAACTATCAAGGCAGAGAATCAGTCATAAATCAGTCTAGCACTATCCTCCATTAGACCAGTCCCTACTGGAGAGAATAGTGCTGTGTGTGGTCCGCGTTGAGACCTCCCTGGAGATGGCGATGGTTATCTTTAGCAATAAAGCTAATGCTAATGAGAACTAGCATAGCCCTCACTGAGAAATGGGACAGCACGCTAATACTGCTAGCATTATGAGAAATGGGACAGTGCTGTCAGAGGCATTACCCCACGGGTAATGAAATGAGAGAGTCAAACTCAGGATTTAGTCAGGAGTGCAGGGACTCTGGGGTGTTTACTCCAGGAAGATGACTCTATATGTGTGCTTTAGACAAGTGGTTGAATCCGCTTCCTCTTTTTCCCTCCTTTGCTGGTATTGAACATACATGTGCGAGAGGTAATCATTCTATGGAGGTTGTCGAAATATCAAAGAGTTTATAATCGGGCATATTTGTTCGAGACTGTATACAGGGGTTCTATATCTATGGTATACAGTATGCGTGATATTTGGGCTGATAACGTGAGACAGTAATCCCTAACTCTCGGCGAGGTGGAGGAGTTTCGGTCATGTCAAGACGTAAAACAAATAGCTTCTCGTATAACTGGAGGGGAAGGAGTGAGGTTGGTTTCTTTACATGTAGATGGGTATGAGAGCCGTCATATAGTGTGTGTGAGCTGGGGGACAGGTCGGTGCTTGCCCCTCACGTCAGCTAAGCTTCCTCAGGTAAACCCCAGAGGGACAGAGAGAGAGAGCGAGAGAGAGGCCTAGGGCTGGGGGGAGAGACAGACAGACAGGCAGGCAGGCAGACAGACACTGTAAACATACAGTAGACACACTGTATACCTGGAGCAGGAGGTTTCCCTCGGAAAACGTGACCGCATCCACAGAGGTTGTAGCAGTTGTGCTCTTCGCTAGAGTGATCGGTCCAGTCCCTCCGAATCCCACCGCTCTCTCCACCCCCCACCCTGGACTGCCTTTCTTCATGGTCGCTGCAAAACAGAACAGAGAGAGAAACATAACTTCACACCGGCACGCAATCCTGAAAGCAACACGCGTCCGGACAGTGGGAGAAAGCAGCATGGAACTGACTTCCCAAATATTTTGTTGACATGCTCTCTGCTAACGTCTGCAACTCTTTCTCTTCTTATTTTTCCAAACCAATGAGGATGGTAATACAAGCCCAGACACACGCACACGCACACACACGCACACGCACACACACACACACACACACACACACACACACACACACACACATATATACGCACACAGCCACACACAACAACAACAGCGGGGGTTGGAGAGAGGGAAGGAGAGCTGCCTCCTACAGCCACTCTGGCAGCTTTCCCTCCCTCTCTCCAACCCCTGCTGTTGTTGTTGTTGTGTGCGTATATGTGTGTGGTTGTGTTTGTATGTATGTATGTTTGTATGTATGTATGTATGTATGTATGTATGTATGTATGTATGTATGTATGTGTGTGTGTGTGTGTGTGTGTGTGTGTGTGTGTGTGTGTGTGTGTGTGTGTGTGTGTGTGTGTGTGTGTGTGTGTGTGTGTGTGTGTGTCTGTCTGGGCTTGTATTCCTATACAAGGTACCGGAAATCTTCAAAGGTCACCACCACAAGGAGAGTACAGGATTGTAAAAGACAGTCCCCACGAGAACAAAGGCTATTTTAAGCTTAGTTAAAGGGTTTGGTTTAGGGTCTAGAATTAGGTTAAGGGTTAGAATTAGGGTTAGGGGTTAAAGGTGGAGTTAAGGTTAGGGTTAGGTTTAGGAAAAATAGGATTTTGAATGTAAATACATTTTGGGTCCCCACAAGGATAGTAAAACATATGGTCTGTGTGCATGCGCTTGCTTGCATGTGTCTGTGTGTCAGCCAGGATTGGCTTTGGGCTCATTTGGGACTTAACTTTGACTTCAGACTTAATAGATGGGATTATAAGACCTCCCTCCCAATTTGTCTAACTCCATTTTCTCCTTCCCTTGTTCATTTGTTTTCGTCCCCAGGAGAAGCCCTGACAGCGGGCGAGGCTCATAGGGGACTAAGTGCGGGTGTGTACGTAATATGTTTCAACTGGAGACTTGAGACATACTCCAGATGTCCAAAGGCCTCTAATCTATATGTGTGTCCCCTAAAAGCAGAGCAGCAGACACCAAGTATGTTTGCGGGGAAAAAAACAGCCAATTCTTTTCAGAATTGCCGGATGAACTCCGACTATTTCTGTCCATTAGTCTAATATCTCAAAGGTGGTCTTCTTAAAATAGGTCAGATAGAGAAAGAAAAAGAAAAGGGGAGAGAATGCGAGGAGAGAGAGAGAGAGAGAGGGGAAGAGAGAGGCTGACAGACAAAGACAGAGTGACAGAGAAGGAGACAAACAAACGGAGGAGACAGACAGTGACAAATAGCTGTACATACTGGAGTCGGACACACTGGTGACTGACTCCACCAGACTCCAGTCCAGACTGAACCGTAGAGCTCTCGTCTTTCCCGTCTCTCCCCTTCCCCTTTCCCGTGTGTAGCTTCAGACCAGAACAAGAGCCTCCTTGTTCCCACTCGCAGCCTCCCCTCGACCCTCATACCCGGCTGGACACAACACACCCACTGTGCTCAGCCACTTCTGATGAGGGCTGGAAGAGCCGGGGGCTTTCTCTGCCTTCACCACAGATCTTAAATCAATAAAGCATGTTGCTCAGCCTGAACTACAGCTTGGTCTGGGCCTGGCTGGGCTGGTTGGGGCTGGTTGGGCCTGGCTGGGCTGGGCCTGGCTGGGCTGGCTGGGGGCTGCTTCACCAACACAAATTCTTTCAATCACAGAGATAAGTGACACCCAGAGCTAGCTAGACAGAGTGGCTGCTGTACATTGGCTAGCCCAGAGCTAGCTAGACAGAGTGGCTGCTGTACATTGGTTAGCCCAGAGCTAGCTAGAGAGAGTGGCTGCTGTACATTGGCTAGCCCAGAGCTAGCTAGAGAGAGTGGCTGCTGTACATTGGCTAGCCCAGAGCTAGCTAGACAGAGTGGCTGCTGTACATTGGCTAGCCCAGAGCTAGCTAGACAGAGTGGCTGCTGTACATTGGCTAGCCCAGAGCTAGCTAGAGAGGGTGGCTGCTGTACACTGGCTAGAACAGAGCTAGCTAGAGAGAGTGGCTGCTGTACATTGGCTAGCCCAGAGCTAGCTAGACAGAGTGGCTGCTGTACATTGGCTAGCCCAGAGCTAGCTAGACAGAGTGGCTGCTGTACATTGGCTAGCCCAGAACTAGCTAGAGAGGGTGGCTGCTGTACACTGGCTAGAACAGAGCTAGCTTGGGAGATTGGCTGCTGTAGGCTACATTAGGCTTGCCTGACAATTCACACTGAATTCTTACGCTGCTCTGTCGTTCACTACATACTTTCATCGTCTGTGGTGACGAGGGGAACGAGGGGTGTTGTACACAAGACAAAGTCAACAGTGATTGGATCGTCTCAAACCAATCAGAGTATCAAAGCTAATGCTTTACCCACGTGTGTTCTGCCTCTGGCCCAACCTATCCATTTCTGAACCAGTCAGACAGCCCCAAATATGTTTCGCATTCGATGAAGGGTCGGGGAGGTACTCAGATCCAGACTCATTGCGGAGAAGAAACTAATGTCTGTGGTCGTGAAAGGAGTCTGGGTAGCCAGGCAAACATTAGGCTATATCACAGAGCTAACCCTGGCTCTGAGGTACGGTTTGGCTGACTGCTATAGTTTACAATGGAGTTGGCTAGAGTGTGTGGTTGCTGTGCAGGCTAGCCTGGAGCAAGCTCTGCCCCTGAGGTACGGTCGGCTGCAGGCTGGGTGGGGCGCCCAGTCATTTCCTGTGTGTGTTGTGAGCTACAGGCTGCAGCTAATGCTATTTCTGGATCCTCAGCCGTTATCAAGCCCTCTGTATCACAAGAAGAAGAATATAGAAAAAATAAAGGGAGAGAAATCGAGAGAGAGCGAGCGAGTGAGAGAGCGAGAGAGAGAGAGAAGAACAAAAACAACAGTGTTTCTTTCCAGCAACAAACCCCCAAAATACCTTTCCCACAGGACACAGATGTTGGGAGATAATTTTGGAGGAAATGCAAAGTCAAAGGCAAACCATTTAAAAGGACGATGGACTATCGATATGGCCCAGTAAATTGCAGAGTACTTAACTACGTAGCATACATCAGGGTTAGGATGGAGAGAGAGCGAACGAGAGAGAGAGAGAGAGAGAGAGAAAGAGAAAAAAATAAAGAGAGAGAGAGAGGGGCGGGAGGAAGAGAGACAGCACCGTTTCAGGGTTTGGCAGACATGTACAGTATGTGGCTATGCGGTATGGTTACTTTCCCATGTTTGTTCCAGTAATGACTAAGGGAGGAAGAGAAGACAGTGTTTCTATTTGGGCTGACAATGAGGGCTCATGACTGGGTCATGACGGTGGCCCTATAGCTCAGCTGGTAGAGCGTGACACTTGCAATGCCAGAACAGTGGGTTTTGATTCCTGGGAGCACGGTACGTAAAATGTATGCAAGCATTCACTTTTGATAAAAATGTCTGCTAAATGGCATATATATGATGTGTAGCTGGCGTGTGAACCAGGGAGACTGCTGTTTAATTCAGCGAACCAACTAGAGAGAATATGGGCCAGGGTTCATATTCACAGAGTCTCAGCATCAGAGTGCTGATTAGACTTAATGTTTCCTCTTAGATCATAATGAATATGATTATATATAAAGCACTCTGAGATGCTTTATGAATACGGGCCCAGAACTCCAATATAGCAGTTGCCTGTCCCACGTAAAGGGAGCCAGCCCTGGCAGGACTAGATGTGTTGTGGTGCTGTTATCCTGCTGCTGTTACTGGAGCACAGAGACCAAACCAAACCCTTGGAGCAGTTCACTGGGTTTAACCAGTCAAACGAGCTTCGACTTCCCTATCAGAAAATCTGTGGCCTGGTCTGTGGGGTTAACCTCGAAAACTGACGTGAAGCTCTGACTACACAGCAAAGGAATGACTGGCAGGGCTGGCTCAGCCCGGTCCACACACACACACACACACACACACTCAGGCCTCCGCAGAGGGGAGGCCAAACGAGGAAAACAGACCAGGCCGCAAAATTGCCACTTGGCCGGTCAGATAGCAGCAAAAGCAACACCACATTCCTCTATTCTCTCCTGACTGACTGGCTGACTGTAGCCCCGAGAGCTGGAAATGGACAGGAGTCACCAAGTTTTAAAAATGAGAATGGTCTGAAGTGGTTTGGTCAGTGTAGGACCGTACAGCGGGAGCTCTGCCCCGGCCCGCGGAACTCAATCCATCAGGACTGAATTACCATTCAAATGATATTCCTACTGCTGCCAGTGTACATTATGGAGAGTAGCCTATGATCAGAGGCTTTGGAGTCATCTAGCTCCAGTTCTTCTTTCCTAATGATCGCCTGTCACCGACCATCGGATGCCTTCTATGCACTTTGTACGCCTTCTACGCTCGTCATCATTTCTTGTCATTTTTACTTCAAAACAAAATATTCCATTGATATTTTCTTTTGAATGCTTCCAATACTAGGGAAATGCCAACATATCCCTTCAAAACCACAACGTTGGCACTCTCACATTCAAGCCATCGCTACTCAACCTAGTGATGAAGAGAGAGTAGAGAGTGTAAGACAGAGTCGCGCACACACACACACACACACACACCAACCCCCACCGCCACCTCAACACCCCAGGGCAGGCAGCCGGTCCGCCGACCACAGCTGTCCACACTGGGCAGAGGGCAGCAGTCTAGTCTCATCATTATTTTAGTATTAGAAGGTCAACCCACCAGTCAGTCTCCTGTAGAACCAAACAGAACCATAAAATGTCTCTAATTTCAAGGGGAATACAATCTACCCACCCACCGCTATAACCAGATCTACTCAGAGAGAGAGAGAGTCAGCGAGAGAGTCAGAGAGCCAGGGAGTCAGGGAGTCAGGGAGTCAGAGAGTCAGGGAGTCAGAGAGTCAGGGATCCAGGGAGTCAGAGAGTCAGGGAGTCAGGGAGCCAGGGAGTCAGGGAGTCAGAGAGTCAGGGATCCAGAGAGTCAGGGAGCCAGGGAGTCAGGGAGCCAGAGAGTCAGGGAGTCAGGGAGTCAGGGAGTCAGGGATCCAGGGATCCAGGGAGTCAGGGAGTCAAAGAGTCAGGGAGTCAGAGAGTCAGGGAGTCAGGGAGTCAGAGAGTCAGGGATCCAGGGAGTCAGAGAGTCAGGGAGTCAGAGAGTCAGTGAGTCAGGGAGTCAGGGATCCAGGGAGTCAGGGAGTCAGGGAGTCAGGGAGCCAGGGAGTCAGGGGCCAGGGATGGTCTGGGCACCTAATGGATGAGCATGGTCTATATATATATATAATCTCAGGGTGACAGTAATGTGATATGTAGTCTACCCCATCAACAAGTAGCCTACCAAGGTCAAAAGTAGTACATTATATATAAGGAATTGGGTGCTATTTAGGACACAGACAAACTGTCTTTATTTGTTGTCTCACTGTAATGTCATCAGGCGGTGGAAGGATGATTCTGTATGCCTTGTTGAGGACGTGCTTAGACGACAGTAGTTTGTATGTATGTTTGTGTGTGTGTGTGCGTGCGTGGGTATGTGTGTGAATGACCAGGTTCGAGCTACCTGCCAAAAGACATCTAATCTAACATCTAATCACTACAGAGCAGGGCCTCTCTTGGACTGCTACAATACAGATAGAATGATGACACCCAATATAAACGGCTTCCTGTCACACCGAAGTGGAAATGTTCAACCCACAAAAAGTCTACATGCACAAATACTTATATACATCCCCATACAAGCCACCTATAGTGCAGTTCAGCTGTGTTGTACTGTACCTCTCTACCTCCATCCCTCTTTCACCCCCTCTCTACCTCCCTCTTTACCACGCCTCCGGCTCCCTTTTTCAATTACTCTTTCCTTCCCACTTTTACCTCCCTCCCTCGCTCCCTCCAACTCTGGTGTATAGTATAGGAACACACACCGACTGCCGTGTGACTAGCTCATCCCCCTTCTAACGGCTGATGTTTCCCAGACAGAGCCAGGGAGCCATGACTCATACTCTTTACACTGGAGGAGAGAGCGAGGGAGGAGAGGGCGAGGGAGGAGAGAGCGAGAGAGGGGGAAGAGAGGGAGAGGAGAGAAAGCAGGAGGAGAGAGAGGGGGTAATAGAGGGAGAAGAGCGACTGGGAGGAGATAAAAAGAGGAAAGAGAGACGGGGTAAGAGAGGGAGAGGGAGGTGGGAGAGAGAGAGAGAGAGAGAGAGAGAGAGAGGGAGAGAGAGAGAGAGAGAGACAGAGAGAGAGAGAGAGAGAGAGAGAGAGAGAGACAGAGAGACAGAGAGAGAGAGAGAGGGAGAGAGACAGAGAGAGAGAGATAGAGAGAGAGAGAGGGACAGAGAGAGAGAGAGAGAGAGAGAGAGAGAGAGAGAGAGAGAGAGAGTGGGAAGCTCATCCTCCCCTATCTGTTCTTGCTCTTGTATGGTCGTCTAGTTAATGACCATCGCGTGCAGAGCGAGACTGCATCCTTGACAGCACCTGAACCCTATTAGCTAACAAACTGGACCACTTCCCGGTATTTTCTTTGCTCTCGTTTTTGTGTGTAAATGGTGTTTGGCACTAATGACTCCCTCCCACTTGCTGCCCTAAACATAAAGAACTTCATACACTTCATAGGTAAACCAATGTGTGATAGTGCCCTTAGCACTCACTGTGGGTGGACTACAATACCAAGACCAGTCAGGGGTAACGAGAGACCCACACAAAGGGTCCGTATCCTGTTGTCGACTCTTGACTCAAACTGGGAGAAAATTGACAATACAACAACGTAATTGTTTTGCATGTCATTTTCGTAGCCGTTTAAGTGAAGTACTGTGCACAACATGAGACAGAGGATTGTGTACGTGTGTATGTATGTGTGTGCGGCGTGTGAGGTTCTGCCCCGATGGTACGCTCAAAGCCCAGGGAGAGAGAGGAGAGCTCCAGTGTGTGGGATGTATAAACATGTACTTCTAAATAACGACTTGTTCGTTTCTCAACTCTGGAGTTTTTTTTTCTGAGCCGTGCCAAAAAGTTGCAATTTCTCTCATGGCGCGCTCGGCTCCTATGCTTAACATGATTTACAGCAAAACATAACGCTACAGGTAGATTTTATGCACTCTGCAATTTCACATAAGGCATCTGCGACCTTTTCTTCCCACCTTTTTCTCTGTTCGTGCGGCTGAGCTATGTTAGAGATTGTGAAATGCGTGAAATACAATGTAGGCTACGGCCGATTGATTTCCTCTGTGTCTAAGCTAAGCACACATTGGTTTGTAAACTCTTCAGTTCCCGAGCAACTTTCTTTCTGGTGATAAATCAGTTAATTGCAAAAGTCATTTTCAACAGTTCACACTAGCAAAAAAACACACAAAAAAAACTCCAAAACAGTGCCAATGTGTTACTGAGTTAGATAGAATGTTATAATGATATACAGTAAGACAAGTACACTGTACTAGTGTACTGTATACTAGTAAATGTAGTACTCTGTACTACAGGAATGCTTTAGTAGGCTAGGCTTTGTGCTGTGGGCGTGTTGGGGCATGCTCAGTGGACCTCCTCTGTAATACTCGGGTGCCTCCCCCAGTCTATGCACTTGGAACTTCTCTCCGATTCTCTCTGCCTCCCCGTCCTGACTCTGCCCTCTGTGGCCAACCCGGAGCTGTTTTCCATTTGCGCAGGACTTCAGATTTAGGGAGAAAGAAGGAAACAGTGAGCAAAAGAAACACACGAGGAGAACAAAGGAAGAGAAAGAGGGGGAAGGAGGGAAGAAAGAAAGACATGGCTGTGGGGAAGTAGTAGCACCGTGGGAACTCAACTGGACTGGTTCAGATTCTGATGCAGGAAAACAAGCCGACTCTGTTTCATCCATCTCACACTGCACTGTAGCACTACCTATGACGTTAATTAGAACCAGCTGGACTGGGGAAAGCAGCTAGCAAACCCCCAGTCAGTTCCCTAATAAAACGACAGACCCCATTCCTATCTCTCCCCCCTCTCTCTGTACATCTCGTTTGCCAGGCCTTTAAAGTAAAGAGGTAAAGTGATGGGGCCTCCTCAGCCGCTAGGGGTTCCCCTAGGCTCTATGCTAAGTGCTCTCGAGATTCTACTACAACTTCTCCTGGCATCAGACGCTGTATATACAGTAGAGGAAAAGAAACCATTTAAGCCCCCTGCACCCCTACAGTCCCCCACCCTATCTTCTCTCTCTCTCTCTCTCTCTCTCTCTTTCTCTCTCTCTCTCTGTATCTACAAACCCTCTGACCCTCCTTTATCCTTCCCCTGTCTCTCCCTAACTTCTCCCCCACACCCATTCACTGGGGTTTTTGAAGACTTTGAAACCTAAGAGCTGAATTGAACCATTGTTTTCCCTGCCTGCCTCGTCGTCTGGCCGGCTAGCACAACCTCATCCAGCCTCTCTCATATCTCTCTCTCTCTTTCTTGTTTAAGGGCAGGTCATAACTTGCAGAGCTCTGGAGGAGCCCAATGCTCTATCTATCTGTAGATCGACACTCTCTCTTCAGCAGTGGAACATACAGACCCCCTTGGTTCCCTTGTACAGTACAATACAGTATACAGGCCCAGTTCAAACAACTCTTTTGAAGAGTGAAATTATTTAATCAATTCCCTATTAGCATACTTGTTCTCCCGAAATATTTCTTAACATATTGTACCTCCAGCAAGATATTCTGACAAGGTATCTATGCGTTTGTTATACGGCTTGACAAAGGTCCGACAGTTGCCCCCAGGTAAGCACAAAGGCTACTTAGCTTCCTCTGACTCCATGCGGTCAACGAGCATAGGATCATCTCAACTTTACGTCTCTCAATATGAACCGTTCTTATACCCAATGAGCTATTTGCAGAATAAGACGGACGCTCTAGACGCCACCCCAAGTTACCCTTCGTGGGGTTTCCATTATACAATTTGGTGAAAATATGTGCGGGACAGCTACTAAGCGACATTACTGTCTCCCCTCTGGCCCTCATTCATGTGCACTCATGGTACTGTATATGTGTCCTGTGGCATACTTTGTTACAGAACACATAAACAGGAGTAGACTATAGCTGTCCCGATGATGGACTATGGGTGTGCTACGTATACAGAGCGTTTTCATTTTTATTTCACCTTTATTTTGACAGGGAGTCATGCTGAGAATGACGTCTCTTTTACAGATGAGTCCTGTATACACGCCAATACACAGCAATCGTAGAAAAGAAACATATTCTTCAGTAAAAAAAAAAAAGGTCCATAATCGGCCCTAGAGGCACCGATTCATCCAGTTTCGGAGCGCCTTCATTCCACAAGTAAGGTGCTAAAAAAACTAAAAGCAGATTGATCTAACTCAGTGGAATTAGTTGATCTAACTCAGTGGAGTTAGTTTGATCTAACTCAGTAGAGTTAGTTGATCTAACTCAGTGGAGGTAGTTTGATCTAACTCAGTGGAGTTAGTTTGATCTAACTCAGTGGAGTTAGTTTGATCTAACTCAGTGGAGTTAGTTGATCTAACTCAGTGGAGGTAGTTTGATCTAACTCAGTAGAGGTAGTTTGATCTAACTCAGTGGAGTTAGTTTGATCTAACTCAGTGGAGTTAGTTTGATCTAACTCAGTGGAGTTAGTTTGATCTAACTCAGTGGAGTTAGTTGATCTAACTCAGTGGAGTTAGTTGATCTAACTCAGTGGACGTAGTTTGATCTAACTCAGTGGAGTTAGTTGATCTAACTCAGTGGACGTAGTTTGATCTAACTCAGTGGAGGTAGTTTGATCTAACTCAGTGGAGTTAGTTGATCTAACTCAGTGGAGTTAGTTTGATCTAACTCAGTAGAGTTAGTTGATCTAACTCAGTGGAGGTAGTTTGATCTAACTCAGTGGAGGTAGTTTGATCTAACTCAGTGGAGGTAGTTTGATCTAACTCAGTGGAGTTAGTTGATCTAACTCAGTGGAGTTAGTTTGATCTAACTCAGTAGAGTTAGTTGATCTAACTCAGTGGAGGTAGTTTGATCTAACTCAGTGTAGTTAGTTGATCTAAATCAGTGGATGTAGTTTGAGTGGAGATGGAAGGGATCTCTAGAGTTAGCCCTCCCTGAGACCGGGTCTGGTATCTTGTACGCCTGTGTGGTGTAGCATAACGGTCTGACATGGCGGCAAATGCCTAGGCCACATCGGGGTTAAACCCAAATGGCACCCTACTCCCTAGGTAGTGCACCACTTTTGCCTATGAAGGGAATAGGGTGCTATTTGGGACAGAGCGATGGTTTGTCATGGAGCAGGTGGGACAGAGATTTACTCCAGAATAAAGCCCTCAAATGCAACTGTGGACCTTGAAGACCCACGTTGGGTGACATAAACAACACCCTCTACAGAACAGGGGCAACCTTCCTGGAAGTCACAGCAGGCATGTTCCCAAAAGGTCACCCTAAGGTATACGTTACAGCACATTGCTATTCAAGGTTCCACAGCAGAATATGAACCTACTGTACATTATACAACATGGGAATAATTCATTCCCCATAGGCTATACCAGAGGTAGTCAGATCCTATCCTGCTTGTTTTCTGTTCTATCTGATGAATAACTGCACCCACCTGAGGTCCCAGGTCTAAATCATTTCCTGATTAGAGGGGAATAATTACAAAAAGCAGTGGAACGGACTTCAAGGTCCAGATTTGAATTTGAGGGCTGTATACTGTGAAGGCTAGGTTACTAGGCTAGGTTAAAATAGTCATAGAGACTAAAGGTTCATGAACCAAACTATGGACCTACGTTGAAGCAGAATACAGACCTATATAATACTACTCCATTATCCATCAACCATCAAACAGTCTCCTACAATCTCCAGTACACCTTAAACACTGAGGGATCATAGGACAAACTGTACTCTGTCCTCTGTTTACAGAGCTATTTCCTGTTAGAGGAAACACATACAACTCCCTTCCCTGAGAGAGAGAAAGAGAAAGAGATATATATATATATATATATATATATATATATATATATATATATATAGAGAGAGAGAGAGAGACAGAGAGAGAGAGAGACAGAGAGGGAGAGAGAGAGAGAGAGAGAGAGAGAGAGAGAGAGAGAGAGAGAAGAGAAGGAGAAAGAGAGAGCGAGTAAGAGAGAGAGAGAGAAGAGAAGGAGAAAGAGAGAGCGAGTAAGAGAGAGAGAGAGAGAGAGAGAGAGAGAGAGAGAGAGAGAGAGAGAGAGAGAGAGAGAGAGAAAGAGAGAGAGAGTGAGTGAGTAAGTGAGTGAGTGAGCGACATGGTGTGCGAGAGGTCTTGCATTTTGGTGTCACAATAAAGAGCCTTTGTTATAACTGGATTTACTGGAATCTGATCCCATTTGGATCCTATCTTCACACCACATGTCCATGTAGAACTCTATCTGCTTATGTGGGCACCATAGACCTGCTGCACAAACAGACCCTGACCCTTGACCCCGGTGTGTAGTGGGATAAGTTTTAGAAGAGCGCAGAGTGCGGCCCAGACATCCCTCTGTTAACATTCCCCTGCCTCCATGCTATGTCACATTCGGGCCGTTGTTTCATTTGTCGATAGGTCGTATTCATGCTGCCGCCCACCCCAATGACAGGCTAGACCAGAGCTAGAAGCAGCTAACTTCTAGCCTCTTGCTGCTAAAGAAATACAAACTCTGTTTTTCTCTCTGTCCCCCCCCCCTTGACGTTTCACCACTCGGCGAGTGTGTTAATGTTGTTGTTTTTTTGCAACGGATTCTGGGTGAAGGACGTGAGTAATTTACAACAAACTCTGAGTTAGGAGGAAACCGTACAGACCTTGAAAACAGAAGTTCGGACAGAATATAAAACATTTGAGTCAGGTTCCATGAAGTTATGAACAAGTCTAGTGTGAGAAAAAGTCCTGTTCTACGCCATATTCTTCAAATACTACAAGTAAATCAATATCATAAAACATGTTTTTTTCACATGTAGCACCTTCTACGCGTCTTCTGTAGAATTGTACAGTGAGATTCAATACTGTACTCCAGTTTAGGTAATGTTGAATTAATAGTTCATGACAGGCCCCCTTGGCACCAGCAATACCTATTTTATAGCTGCATGGATCCTATCCAGCTCTCCACTTATGCAGAGTAGATAAATGCAGAGTTAAAGTGTGGTTGGAGCCAGCAGCACCCAAATCATCTGACAAACAAGTATTTTTGTTTCATCTACAGAGAGAGAGAGCGAGGGAGAGAGAGTTAGACAGAGAAATAGAGAGAGAGAGAGAGAGAGGGAGAGAGAGAGAGAGAGAGAGAGAGAGAGAGAGAGAGAGAGAGAGAGAGAGACACTCCAAAGAGACTGCAATGCACGGACAGGCATCGCTGGAGGTCCGTTTATACTGTTGTCTGGATCGTTAATGAATGGATGGATACAACATAATTAGCCTTCAATGTCAAAGCCAACAGTCAGAGAGAGAGAGAGAGAGAGAAGCAAGCTAAAGCCTGTGCCAATGATGCCAAAGATGAAGCACGGACGAGCTCAGGGGGAGAGAAGGAGACAGGGAGAAGAG
Source organism: Oncorhynchus mykiss (assembly GCF_013265735.2). NCBI lineage: Eukaryota > Metazoa > Chordata > Actinopteri > Salmoniformes > Salmonidae > Oncorhynchus > Oncorhynchus mykiss. The sequence goes on from NC_048582.1 coordinate 25,670,402, forward strand.
GGAGACCAGGAAGAAATACCAAGGCAAGGAAGCGGGAGGAAGGGATAGGTGACATAGAAGACTGAGGTAGAGAGTGAGGAAAAACAGGGAGACAGCCTGGATTTAAAATGGATTACACTTAGATATTGCGTCACGGGCCTACACATAATACCCCATAATGTCAAAGTGGAATTATGTTTTTAGACATTTTAGGAAATTAATCAAAAATGAAAAGCTGAAATGTCTTGAGTCAATACGTATTCAACCTCTTTGATATGGCAAGCCTAAATAAGTTCAGGAGTATACATTTGCTTAACCTGTCACATAATCAATTGCATGAACTCATTCTGTGTGCAATAATAGTCTTTAACAGGATTTTTGAAAGACTACCTCATCTCTGCACCCCACACATACAATTATCTGTAAGGTTCCTCAGTCAAGCAGTGCATTCCAAGCACATATTCAACCACACAGACCAGGGAGATTTTCCAATGCCTAGAAAAGAAGGGCACCTATTGGTAGATGGGTAAAAAAATTAAAAAGCAGACACAGAATATCCCTTTGACCGTGGTGAACACATCCCTGAGTACCGCTCTTCAAATTTTCAAGCAAAGTAGTGGCTGCATCATGTTATGGGTATGCTTGTCATTGGCAAGGACTAGGGAGGTTTTTTTGGGATAAAAATAAATGGAATAGAGCACAAGCTAAAGTACAGGCTAAATCCTAGAGGGATACCTGGTTCAGTCTGCTTTCCAACAGACACTGAGAGACAAATTCATCTTTCAACAGGACAATACCCTAAAGAACAAAGCCAAATATACACTGGAGTTGCTTACCAAGATGACATTGAATGTTCCTGAGTGGCCTAGTTACAGTTTTGACTTAAAATGGCTTGCAAATCTATGGCAAGACTTGAAAAAGGATAATGTGCAAATATTGTACAATCCAGGTGTGCAAAGCTCTTAAGGATTTACCCAGAAAGACTTACAGCATTAATCACTGGCAAAGGTTATTCTAACATATGTTGACTCAGGGGTGTGAATACTTATGTAAATGAGATATCTCTGTATTTCATTTTCAATACATTTGCAAACATTTCTAAAAACACATTTTCACCTTGTCATTATGGGGTATTGTGTGTAAATGTGTGAGAAAAATTGGAATTCAGGCTGTAACAACAAAATGTGGAATAAGTGAAGGGGTATGAATACTTTCTGAAAGCACTGTGTATATACATATACATACACACAGAGTGAACAAAACCTTAGGAACACCTTCATAATATTGAGTTGCACCCCATTTTGCCCTCAGAACAACCTCAATTCGTCGGGGGCATGGGACTTTACAAGGTGTCGAAAGCGTTCCACAGGGATACTGGCCCATGTTGACTCCAAAATGCTTCCCACATTTGTGTCAGGTTGGTTGGATGTCCTTTGAGTTGTGGATCATTCTTGATAGACACGGGAAACTGTTGAGCGTGAAAAACCAAACACACGCATCTCGTAAAGCTAAACACAGAGTCTCTGCCTCGGCCCGTCTCCCCAATCCCCATTTCCCCAGCAACAATCATTGTCGAAGGGCGTTTTTTTATTCATGGGGAAATCTCCGGGCAAGTTATTAATATCTAGTGTTTACTTTCAACACTTTCGATAAGCCAACGGAACATTTTTCAGCTCTAATGTCGCGTTTCTGGCAGCCGCTGAGTTAAACTGTGGCTCGTTTCCTATTCTAAATCACTTCGTGGCACGACACCGCACTGCAAAGCTACTCAGGTCAGACTCCCTCTTTCACTTTTTCACTCTTTCTCCCTTCTTCTTCTCCCTCTACCATCACCCAATTTTCTTTTCTCCCCTCATTGCCTTTCATTCGTTCTTGTCTCCCACTTTCTAGGCCTCTCTACCTTCAACACACCCTCTCTTTTTCGCTCTCTCTCTCTGGTCTCTCTCTCGCTCTCCTTCTCTCTCTCTCTCGCTCTCCCTGGTCTCTCTCTCTTGCTCTCCCTGGTCTCTCTCTCTCGCTCTCCCTGGTCTCTCTCTCTCCTATCCACTTGACCACAGGCTGAAACAGAAAAAGCAGCCAGAAAATAAGAGGGCAGTCTTTTTCTTGGCAAGTGGATCTTCCATTTGGTTCCCTGCTGATGTTAATTACCAAGCTCCATATCCTTGTGTAACCAAACACTTTACCCTGATCCGCCCCTCCACCCCCCCCCCCCCCCCCCCCACCCCCTTGTCCACTTCCCCTCGCCGTCCCCCCTCCGTTCCCCCTCCTCTGTGCTCTCTCGCTCTCTCTTTCTCAAAACTTCAATCTCGACTGCCAGGGTTGAAAGTTTGCACGCCTTCTCCTCACGCAAGGCGAAGGAAGGAAAGGCGAGGGGATTGGGCAGAGATGTACTCTGTACTCAATCTCACTTCCCCTGTTAGACTTGGCACAGCTCCCACTCAACTGCACTCAGCAGCACACACACACACACACACACATACACACACACACGCACGCACGCACGCATGCACGCACACACGAACACACCCACACACACACAACACACACACACACGCGCGCACACACACACACATGCACACACACACACACACGCATATATGTGCACGTTGCACAAGCACACAAACACATGCACAGATGCACAAAGCACACACACATTAATTAACAACTTTTAACAAACACAAACTCCACTAGTCAACACAACTTCCCAGCCTGCGTTACTGCATCAACACTCTACCTCGAAACACACACTCCTTTCCATCACACACACTTTCACCCACGCTGCTCACAACTCAACACGACACCTCCCACTCCTAGAGCTTGCTCATCAAAATCGTCTTGCAGCCACCATGACCCGTCATCACACTCACACCGCAGAACACGAGACACACACACCTCCTCTCCCGCTCCTCCCTGTTCTGCTGAGGAAGGCAGTTAGCCGTCAGCCAGACAGACCGCATCAGGTAGTGACACAAAGCCTCTCATTGTTCCAGGAGTTGGCTGAGGCCCAAGGGCTCATACTTGGCTGCTTCATAAAAACTGGGGTAAGACAGAAACAATTGGTAAGGGGTGATGGAGAATCTCAGGATTTCTCTCTCCCTCCCACTCTCACTCTCTATCTCTCTCTCTTATTTGCAACCCAACCAAGATACACTCACACTAGCACCTTGTATTACAATACTAACCCATCCATCCATCCCTCCATCTGTCACTTCTCCCTGGGCTTCATGTATAGACCACACCACTTCACATGTAACCAGTCAGTGAACTCAGAGGATTCCATTCTCTTCTTCTCGCTCATATAAGAGTACAAAGCATCACGCAACACACTTCTTCTTCCAGCCAGCCAAGAGGAGAATGTTTCTTTGGTCTATTGCCTACATAGTGCACAACTTTTTGCCAGAGCCCTATTGCCCCTGGTCACAAGTAGTGCACACTGCACTATATAGGGAATGGAGTGCCATTTGGGATGAAGCCAATGTTTTCTTAATGTCACTGAGTCTCCTCTCTACCTCTAACCTGAAGGGTGTTTTCTTGTGGATGGTGGATTTGTGCCTGAAGACACTTAGCTTATGTAAACATGGCTCGGTTTCTTGATTCATCTCCGTAAGGTTAGGTAAATGCTGGTGCTGTGCCAGGGGAGTGCTGCTCTGTGCTGAGGGCTGCTTGGTTTCCTACAGTACAGAGCAGAGCAGCTGGCTTCTGACTGATACTGTAGAACTGCATCCCAAATGGCACCCTATTCCCTATAGCGTGCACTACTTTTGACCAGCTTCCCTATATATATATATATATATATATATATAGTATACAACCTTTGACCAAGGCTGGTCAAAAGTAGTGCACAATATAGGGAAAAGGGTGCCATTTGGGATGCACCTTAGCTGCAGCACCAGCTGCACACAGAGCTAAGAAAGGGACAACCAAAGCTGGGGGGCTTGGGACTTGAAACCGATCTCTGCAGGACTCAGAGGGAGGGAGGAAGAGGAAGATTACTGAGAAACAGCAGACACATGCTAAGACACAAGCACACACACAAGCATGCATGCACACACTCAAGCGGGCACTGACAATTGATTCCCATTCAAAATCCTATTTTCCCTAACCCCTAACCCTCAACCTTACGCTAACCTTAACCCTACACACCCCAACCACAAGCTGGTCTCTACCTTACCGTCGGGCAGAAGGCCTCAGAGCATGAGGTCTGATACCAACAGGCTCAGAGACCATTTCTATCTTCAAGCCATCAGACTGCTGAATGCCTGAACTGGACTGACCACCTGCTCTGATTCTCTGCACCTTAGCACACACACATGTACTTGCTCACACACACACACACACACACACACACACACACACACACACACACACACACACACACACACACACACACACACACACACACACACACACACACACACACACACACTGCTGCTACCACTCTTATTATACTGCTCAGTTTATATGCCATATTACACTTGAATAAAATGTTTATTCTATTCTACTGCCATTTACTTTATGTTCGTATTCTTATCTTTCATTATTTCTTATTGTTGTTGCATTGTCGACTAATAAAACCTTAACCCCTAACTCGAACTCTAAACCTTAAGTCTAACCCTAACCCTAATTCAAACCCTAACCATAAGCCTAACACCTAAAAATAGCCTTTTTACAAGTGAAGACCGGCAAAATGTCACATTTTTGTTGGTTTATAAGGACTTCTGGTACTCACAAGTACAGTAAAACGCGTACACACGCGTGCAGACGAGGGACCCCCAACTGTACACCGACACACCTATTCTACCTCTTCCACTGTGCCAGCCAGCCAGCCAAAAGGTAGTTGAATGCTTCAATAATGGCTGCGGGTGCTTTACCAAAGTGCAGCATGGTTTACACAAGGAACGCAGTGAGTCTGAACAAGCCGTCCATTCTGCAGGGTGTTTGGAATTCATTGGGGCAGAGCCCATTAATGAAGGCTGTCAGCTATGCTCTCGTGCCAACGGAGACACTGGTATGACGAGGATAACAAAACGAGGTCACGCCAGGCAGGCTATGCCAGCCATCGGATCTGATCTGGAGTACAACAAGTTGTGCACCCGGTACTGGTACTGTAGGTACTGGTACTGTAGGTACTGAAGGTACTGAGTTAATGATAGTGTGGAGCAGACTAGAGGGGCTTACAGTCCAAATGCTGTTTGACAAGAGTACAGACTACGGCTGAATAACAGACAGGTTTACTGACACCAAAGACAGGGCAGGTAGCCTAGCGGTTAGACCATTGGGCCAGTAACCAAAAGGTCGCTGGTTTGAATACCTGAGCTGACAAGGTGAAACAACTCGACGTGCCCTTGATTAAGGCATTTAACTATCATTTGCTCTGGGGGCTCCATACTACAATGTCTGACCCTGTAGAAAAAAAACATTTCACTGCACATATTTGGTGCATATGACATAAAATTATCCCTCTCTACTACTGCAGCTCTGCTCACTTTCTAAACTCTATCCTCTCTTTCCACCCCCCCCCCCCCCCCCTTCTCCCTCTTTCTCTTTCGCTAAATAAAATCTTTACACGCAATGCCATTTCTTCTGCCAATTACTGTCAGTCAACAGCTCCAAGAGGCCTTTTGGGAAGAAAGCAGGGCTCGAGCAGGCCAACCGCCGGGTGGGCTGGCCCAGCCTAAATACTGCAGCCCCCTTTAAAACCTCTACTAGTTCCTATGAATCAGGGGGACACGTGGGGAGGGGAGAGGCCAGGGTAAGGAGGAGGAAAGGAGGGCCAAGTGGTCAGCTAAAATTGGATATCGCAAAAACTATGTGAGAGAAAGACAGGGAGAGAGAGAGATGCAGCATCCCAAATGGCACCCTGTTCCCATTTAGTGTACTACTTTTGAACAGATCCATATCTGTAGCGCACTACATATGAAACAGGGTGCTATGTGGGACACGGACAGAGCGTGGAAGGAAAATAACAGATTGGAGGGAAGGGTTGGGTTGGGGAGTTTTGTTATGAGTGGTTGGGGCCTTTAGGGGCCGGTGGTTTGGACTGGGAGAGCTACTGGGCCTCTGGAGCTGGAGGGACCGAATAGACCATTAATATGATGCTGACGTTCCCAGAATGCAACATGGAACCTCGGTTGACTCCCCTCCCTCCTTCTCTCCTTCTCTCTCTCCCACCTCCACGCCCTGCCCTGCCTGCCACTGGCTCGGCTCCCCCGAACCATCTGCTAACCCTCCAAACTGTCAACCCTCCACCCCTCTAACCCCCTGTCTGTCGTGAGGCCTCTGCCTGGCTCTGGCTGCCATGACTGACTCCAAACCTCCATGGAACTATGAGAAAAACAGTCTACTCTGTGGGAGACCAGTTGACAAGCTGAGAGATAAACAACAACAACAACAACTTCCTTCTCCTGCAAAGGACAGCACAAATTCTAAACGGTTCCTTTTCAGTTTGAATACTACATTTGTTTTTCTGGGTTGTTACAGGCAATTCAACGACGCAATTGCCAATCTATTAGCGTAAGTGAACATAGTTCATCATTTCCTTGCTTGGACAGGAGTGCGGGTCGAGCAGACATGTTTACTGTACTTCTCCTCTCTATCTCCAACCTAACCCTCCTAGCCCAAATAACCCAGCTCAACTCTAGCATGCACATGTACACCAGGGGACCTGGGTTCAATTACTATTTGAAATGATTTCAGATACTTTATCTGTGCTTGGTTGTGCTTGCCTGGCTTAATGGACAAATAGAGTAGTCCCAAACTGCAAACCCCTTCCATCTGAAACTCCAGGCAGGCTCCAGGCAGGCTAGAGCAAACACTAGATGTAGTACTAGTATTAGAAGTACCAGTATTAGAAACACTGACTCGTTGATGAACCCAGGTCTGCACCAGCCAGGCGTGAGTTCGAACTGGCACCTGATAGAGGGCCAGGCAGTGTCACTCAGCGTCACGGCCAGGAAGGACGCCGGTGCTAAGAACACAAAGTATACAAAAGACATTTCAGGCAGCTGTGGGGCTGAGACGAGAGAGAGAAGGAGAGAGAGAGAGAGAGAGAGAGAGCCTGGAGAGAGAGAAAATGGCGAGAGTTAGAGAGAGTGAGAGAGAGAGAGAGAGAGAGAGAGAGAGAGAGAGAGAGAGAGAGAGAGAGAGAGAGAGAACACTTAATAAGCACCTGAGGACAACAGAGCTACTCCGGAGATTGTGAAATCGAGAACAGGAGTACACAGTGACTGATCTAACTGAACTGCATCGGTTCTGCTCTGCGCAGCGCCAACACTTCCGTGTTTGACAGCCATCTGCTCTCGGTTTATATAGCAGCAGTAGCATGTGCAGGACAGTGTCGACCCACGCTTCTCTGACCAAGCAGTTCACCACATACTGTACTTCCTCTTCTTAAGCTTCGGCCATTTTGAAGTCACCGAAGCACATTGTAAGAGGCGTTCACGGCTGACGAGACGAATTCATGTTGTTGTATCACGACAGTTAAAGTAAGGACAAGGTGTGGCTCGTTTGTTATTCTATATAAAAAAAGGTGTGAGGTATTATTGCTCTCCAAACTGAGAATGTACTCCTCTGGTTCATTCATAAATGTATCCTCACATTCTCTAAACCTCAGGGCATGCTAACTGCATTATAAAGTAGCACTCACAGGGGAGTTTCAAAATATTTTTTATACACTTTTAATTTTGCCATGGTAAAGTTAAAGTTCCCATAGTCATCAGTGCGGTGGGTGTTGATACCGTGCTTACTGTGACGTGAGTCAGTAGGTGATTTCAGACCTTGATCAGCATGCAGGGAAAATCCACGCACGTCTAACGCTAAGCTACCTACCTCCCACAGACAGAGATGGACAATTTCCAATTTGCAACTCTACAAGTCTGAAGCAATGTCATCACTGATTTGGATTCCCCCGAAATTGTCATTACACAAAAATATGAAGTGTCTACTTTCAGGCAAAGAGAGGAGGATGTGAAACAGAGACAATAGAAAGACGAATAGTAGGGCATAGTGCTCAGTTGTAGTGGTACCAGGCTGGGCTTGTGGTAAGCATGGCACTCTCTCTAGTGACACTGTTGGGAAGAGTTGGCTGCATGGCCCTGTGGTAAGCATGGCACTCTCTCTAGTGACACTGTTGGGAAGAGGTGGCTGCATGGCCCTGTGGTAAGCATGGCACTCTCTCTAGTGACACTGCTGGATAGAGGTGGCTGCATGTGGGCTTCTGAGGGACTTTCCCTGGTGGTGTGGTGACTCATACATTTGACTACAGCTATCACACCGCATCAGAAAGGTCCACAACATATTTTCTTATACAATATTCTAATGATGAGCCATACTCTTTCTTATACAATACTCAAATGACAGAAGCAAGGAAATGGAAGGAAAAAAGGCCATGTCAGGCAAACGGTCGAACGTAGAAATAGGGATCCATATCATAGAAATAGAATCCATAGAAAGGGCTTGGATTTTATTCTATGATCCACATACAGTAGCTTCAAGTGGCTTCATCTGTAGATACACTATAGAGACACTATAGACACACACTATAGACACACTAAAGAGGCATACTATATAGGGACTATAGACACACTATATAAAGACACACTATATAGACACACTATAGACACACTATAGAGGCACACTATAGAGACACACTATAGAGACACACTATAGAGAGACAAACTATAGAGACACACTATAGAGACACACTATATAGAGACAATGTATAGACAGACTATGTAGAGACACACTATAGAGACACACTATAGAGACACACTATATAGACACACTATATAGACACACTATAGAGACACACTATATAGACACACTATATAGACACACCAAAGAGACACACTATAGAGAGACACACTATAGAGAGACACACTATAGAGACACACTATATAGACACACTACAGAGACACACTATAGAGACACACTATAGAGACACACTATATAAAGACCCACTATAGAAACACTATAAACACACTATATAAGTACACACTATAGACAGACTATATAGAGACACACAATAGAGACACACTATAGACACACTATATAGACACACTATAGACAGACTATAGAGACACACTATATAGACACACGATAGACACAGTATAAACACACTATATAAGGACACACTATAGACAGACTATATAGACACACTATAGACAGACTATATAGAGACAAACTATATACAGACTATATAGAGACACACTATAGACAGACTATATAGAGACAAACTATAGACATACTATAGAGACATACTATATAGACACACTATAGAAACACTATAAACACACTATATAAGGACACACTATAGACAGACTATATAGACACACTATAGACAGACTATATAGACACACTATAGACAGACTATATAGACACACTATAGACAGACTATATAGAGAGACACTATAGACACACTATATAGACACACTATAGAAACACTATAAACACACTATATAAGGACACACTATAGACAGACTATATAGACACACTATAGACAGACTATATAGACACACTATAGACAGACTATATAGAGAGACACTATAGACACACTATAGACACACTATATAGATACTAGAGGTTAATTAGTGCCGATTTCAAGTTTTCATAACAATCGGCAATCAACATTTTTGGACACCGATCATGGCCGATTACATTGCACTCCACAAAGAGACTGCGTGGCAGGCTGACTACCTGTTATGCGAGTGCAGCAAGGAGCCAAGGGAAGGTGCTAGCTAGCATTAAACGTTTCTTATAAAAAACAATCAATCTTAACGTAATCACTAGTTAACTACACATGGTTGATGATATTACTAGTTTAACCAGCTTGTCCTGCGTTGCATATAATCGATGTGGTGCCTGTTAATTCATCATTGAATCATAGCCTTCTTCGCCAAATGGGTGATTTAACAAGCGCATTCGCGAAAAAAGCACTGTCGTTGCACCAATGTGTACCTAACCATAAACATCAACGCCTTTCTTAAATTCAATACACAAGTATATATTTTGAAACCTGCATTTTTAGTTAATATTGCCTGCTAACATGAATTACTTTTAACTAGGGAAATTGTGTCTCTTCAGGGTATATGCAACAGTTTAGGCCGCCTGGCTCGTTGCGAACTGTGTGAAGTATATTTCTGCCTAACAAAGACAGCCAACTTCACCAATCGGGGGATGATTTAACAAAAGCGCAATTGCGAAAAAAGCACAATCATTGCATGAATGTACCTAACCATAAACATCAATGCCTTTCTTAAATCAATACACAGAAGTATATATTTTATAACCTGCATATTTAGCTAAAAGAAATTCAGGTTAGCAGGCAATATTAAACTAGGGAAATTGTGTCACTTCTCTTGCGTTCATTGCACGCAGAGTCAGGGTATATGCAACAGTTTGGGCCGCCTGGCTCGTTGCAAACTAATTTGCCAGAATTTTACGTAATTATGACATAACATTGAAGGTTGTGCAATCTAACAGCAATATTTAGACTTATGGATGCCACCCGTTAGATAAAATAGGGAACGGTTCCGTATTTCACTGAAAAAAATACACTTTTTGTTTTCGAAATGATAGTTTTAATGACCAAAGGCTCGTATTTCTGTGTGTTACTATATTATAATTAAGTCTATGATTTGATAGAGCAGTCTGACTGAGCGGTGGAAGGCAGCAGCAGGCCCGTAAGCATTCATTCAAACAGCACTTTACTGCGTTTGCCAGCAGCTCTTCGCAATGCTTCAAGCTTGCGCTGTTTATGACTTCAAGCCTATCAACTCCCGAGATTAGGCTGGCAATACTAAAGTACCTATTAGAACATCCAATAGTCAAAGGTATATGAAATACAAATGGTATAGAGAGAAATAGTCCTATAATAACTACAACCTAAAACTTATTACCTGGGAATATTGAAGTGTCATGTTAAAAGGAACCACCAGCTTTTATATGTTCTCATGTTCTGAGCAAGGAACTTAAACATTAGCTTTTCTACATGGCACATATTGCACTTTTACTTTCTTCTCCAACACTTTGTTTTTGCATTATTTAAACCAAATTGAACATGTTTCATTATTTATTTGAGACTAAATTGATTTTATTGATGTATTATATTAAGCTAAAATAAGTGTTCATTCAGTATTGTTGTAATTGTCATTATTATAAATAAATAAATAAAAATTGTCCGATTAATCGGTATTGGCTTTTTTTGGTCCTCTAATAAACGGTATCGGCGTTGAAAAATTATAATCGGTCGACCTCTAATAGATACACTATAGAGACACTATATAGAGACACTACATAAACACACTATAGAGACACTATATAGACACACTATAGAGACACCATAGGCACACTATAGACACACTATAGGCACACTATAGATACACTATATAGACACACTATATAAACACACTATTGAGACACTATAGACACACTATATAGAAACATTTAGAGACACTATAGACACACTATATAGACACACTATACAGACACATTATATAAACACACTATAGAGACACACTATAGAGACACTATAGACACACTATATAGACACATTATATAAACACACTATAGGCACACTATAGATACACTATATAGACACTATAGACACACTATTGTCACGGTGTGCGCTACTGGTTGAAGGTAAGTCAGGTGCAGGAGAGCAGAGATGGGTGATAATAGGCACACATTATTCATATCCAATGAAAAAAGCAATATACGCCCAAAGTACACGAAATGGTACAAACCAACACACACGGGCCAAACACAAACCCGGTGCTAAACAGCCTAATACGGGCTACACGTAACAAACAAACAATTTCACACAAAGACATGAGGGGGAACAGAGGAATAAATACATGATGTGTGATTGGGAATGAAAACCAGGTGTGCAGGGAACAAGACAAAACAAATGGATAAATGAAAAATGGAGCAGCGATGGCTAGAAAGCCGGTGACGTCGACCGCCTGAACGCCGCCCGAACAAGGAGAGGAGCCGACTTTGGTGGAAGTCTTGACAACGATAGACACACTATAGACGCACTATAGACACACTATACAGTGCCTTGCGAAAGTATTCGGCCCCCTTGAACTTTGCGACCTTTTGCCACATTTCAGGCTTCAAACATAAAGATATAAAACTGTATTTTTTTGTGAAGAATCAACAACAAGTGGGACACAATCATGAAGTGGAACGACATTTATTGGATATTTCAAACTTTTTTAACAAATCAAAAAAAGAAAAATTGGGCGTGCAAAACTATTCAGCCCCTTTACTTTCAGTGCAGCAAACTCTCTCCAGAAGTTCAGTGAGGATCTCTGAATGATCCAATGTTGACCTAAATGACTAATGATGATAAATACAATCCACCTGTCTGTAATCAAGTCTCCGTATAAATGCACCTGCACTGTGATAGTCTCAGAGGTCCGTTAAAAGCGCAGAGAGCATCATGAAGAACAAGGAACACACCAGGCAGGTCCGAGATACTGTTGTGAAGAAGTTTAAAGCCGGATTTGGATACAAAAAGATTTCCCAAGCTTTAAATATCCCAAGGAGCACTGTGCAAGCGATAATATTGAAAGGGAAGGAGTATCAGACACTGCAAATCTACCAAGACCTGGCCGTCCCTCTAAACTTTCAGCTCATACAAGGAGAAGACTGATCAGAGATGCAGCCAAGAGGCCCATGATCACTCTGGATGAACTGCAGAGATCTACAGCTGAGGTGGGAGACTCTGTCCATAGGACAACAATCAGTTGTATATTGCACAAATCTGGCCTTTATGGAAGAGTGGCAAGAAGAAAGCCATTTCTTAAAGATATCCATAAAAAGTGTTGTTTAAAGTTTGCCACAAGCCACCTGGGAGACACACCAAACATGTGGAAGAAGGTGCTCTGGTCAGATGAAACCAAAATTGAACTTTTTGGCAACAATGCAAAACGTTATGTTTGGCGTAAAAGCAACACAGCTGAACACACCATCCCCACTGTCAAACATGGTGGTGGCAGCATCATGGTTTGGGCCTGCTTTTCTTCAGCAGGGACAGGGAAGATGGTTAAAATTGATGGGAAGATGGATGGAGCCAAATACAGGACCATTCTGGAAGAAACCTGATGGAGTCTGCAAAAGACCTGAGACTGGGACGGAGATTTGTCTTCCAACAAGACAATGATCCAAAACATAAAGCAAAATCTACAATGGAATGGTTCAAAAATAAACATATCCAGGTGTTAGAATGGCCAAGTCAAAGTCCAGACCTGAATCCAATCGAGAATCTGTGGAAAGAACTGAAAACTGCTGTTCACAAATGCTCTCCATCCAACCTCACTGAGCTCGAGCTGTTTTGCAAGGAGGTATGGGAAAAAATGTCAGTCTCTCGATGTGCAAAACTGATAGACATACCCCAAGCGACTTACAGCTGTAATCGCAGCAAAAGGTGGCGCTACAAAGTATTAACTTAAGGGGGCTGAATAATTTTGCACGCCCAATTTTTCAGTTTTTGATTTGTTAAAAAAGTTTGAAATATCCAATAAATGTCGTTCCACTTCATGATTGTGTCCCACTTGTTGTTGATTCTTCACAAAAAAATACAGTTTTATATCTTTATGTTTGAAGCCTGAAATGTGGCAAAAGGTCGCAAAGTTCAAGGGGGCCGAATACTTTCGCAAGGCACTGTATATACACTATATTTACAAAAGTATGTGGACACCCCTTCAACTTAGCAGATTCGGCTATTTCAGCTTCACCCGTTGCTGACAAGTGTATAAAATCGGGCACACAGACATGCAATCTCCATAGACAAACACTGGCATTAGAATGGGCTTACTGAAGAGCTCAGTGACTTTCAAAGTGGCACCGTCAATGGATGCCACCTTTCCAACAAGTCAGTCGGTCTGCACTGCTAGAGCTGCCCCGGTCACCAGTAAGTCGTGCTATTGTGGAAACCGCTAGGAGCAACAACGGCTCAGCCGCGTAGTGTTAGGTCACACAAGCTCCCGAGAACGGGACCGCCGAGTGCTGAGGCGCTTAAAATCGTTTGCCCTCGGTTGCAAAACTCACTGCCGAGTTCCAAACCGCCTCTCGAAGCAACGTCAGCACAATAACTGTTCATTATGAAATGGGTTTCCATGGCCGAGCAGCCGCACACAACGCTAACATCACCATGCACAATGACAAGCGTCGTCTGGAGTGGTGTAAAGCTCGCAGCTATTGGACTCTGGAAAAGTGGAAACACTCTCTCTGGAGTGATGAATCACGCTTCACCATCTGGCAGTCTGATGGAGGAATCTGGTTTTGGCAGATGCCAGGAGAACGCTACCTGCCCCAATGCATTGTGCCATCTGTACAGTTTGGTGGATGAGGAATAATGGTCTGGGGCAGTTTTTCATGGTTCGGACTAGGCTCCTTAGTTCCAGTGAAGGGAATTCTTAATGCTACAGCATACAAGGACATTCTAGACGACTCTGTGCTTCCAACTTTGTGGCAACAGTTTGGGGAAGGCCCTTTCCAGTTTTACCATGACAATGCTCTCATGCACGAAGTCCATACAGAAATGGTTTGTCGAGATTAGTGTGGAAGAACTTGACTGGCCTGCACAAAGCCCTGACCTCAACCCCATTGAACACCTTGGGGATGAATTGGAACGCCGACTGCGAGCCAGGCCTAATCGACCAACATCAGTCGACCTCAATAATGCTCTTGTGGCTGAATGGAAGCAAGTCCCCGCAGCAATGTTCCAACATCTAGTGGAAAGCCTTCCCAGAAGAGTGGAGGCTGTTATATGAGCAAAGGGGGGACCAACTCCGTATTAATGCCCATGATTTTGGAATGAGATGTTTGACAAGCAGGTGTCCACATACTTTTGGTCATGTAGTGTATCAGTGTATTGAGAAATGAAACAGGTTGTTAATAGCTATCCATAAAGTCAATGGTGCTGAAACAGCTGTGTGTGTGTGTGTGTGTGTGTGTGTGTGTGTGAAGCCTGTAGCCACAGCACAGCTGCAGCTGACGCAGTGAACCAGAACACTGACACGCAGTGAACCTGCACACACACACACGCAAACGCACACGCACGTGTGTGTGTGTGTGTGTGTGTGTGTACACAACACATTAAACACAGCTAACGGTCTTGTCAAATCTACTCCATACAACATTCCATCCTCCAAAAGCAGCATACTTACCTGTACTTATTTCCTCACACACCGGTTTCCTGGTTTGTAGTGGTGGTTACATAAAACAAGAGGGCTTGGATAAGGCAGAGATAACAGAACATAGCACAGTGTAGACCAGCAGCTGAAGGATGCAACTTCTGTAGTGACAGTTTACCCTCTCAAGAAAGATGATTCAATTCAATTCAATTCAACATTCATCATATCCAGTTGTCCATTCATTCCCAATCAGATTCCCGACAACAACACATATTGATTAAAACCAGGAAGTGTGATGTTGGTTGATGTATAGCAGGCCTCTTTGGCCTCATGTGTGGAATGTTATCAATATTTTTCCTAATTTGATAATTAATCAAGATTATTTCAAAGGACCCAATGAAAATCCGCTGTTTCTATGTCAAAAGGTTTTTGTTATATTTCAGTCTTGAAACAGTCTGTGGTGTATATGAAGTGTAATATTGGGATGCAAACTCAAAATGTAATACATTTCAACTCTATATCTGACATGGTACAGGTGTCTTGTCATTTCTATGACAGTGTCACACATAGACTTAACCAATGACGTGTTCCTCAGGCTACCATGGACCTCATAGGAGGCACTCTGGGAGTGATTGTGTTTACAGACATTACTGAACTGTACAATCTTAGGGAAAAAAGGGTTCCTAAAAGGTGATTTGGCTGTCTCCTTAGGGGAACCCTTTTTGGATCCAGTTACAAAAAAAAAGTACAAAAAAGTGTTCTACAAAGGGATCTCCGATGGGGATAGCCAAAGAACACATTTTTGGGTTCTAGATAGCACTGTTCTTTTTAAGTGTATGCCACGACTTCCACCGAAGGTGGCTCCTCTCCCTGTTCGGGCGGCGCTCGGCGGTCGTCGTCGCCGGTCTACTAGCTGCCACCGATCCTTTTTCCTTTTCTTTTGGTTATGTCTGTTTTGTGTCTCACCTAGTTTCATTTTGGTTCATTAGGGTTGGGGTATTTAATTCGACATTTCCTTTGGGGTTTTGTGCGGGATTGTTTTCGTTTGAACTGTCAGTGAGTCTGGGTTTCGTTTAGTTAGCTCATGTTCTACAGGTGGTTTTCCCTGGACTGTGTCTGAGTGGGGGTTTTCGTGGCTACTACTGTAGTCCGGTGTCCTGTTGTTTTTTTGAGCCAGTTAAATAAAACACCCTTTACTTTGGAACTTGTTTCTCCTGCGCCTGACTCCACACCCACATCTCCTTGGGGAGATCTGACAGTATAGGCTTCTCATTCCTCTCCTTTCGAAAGACCATCATATAACTATAAAGTACACCATTTAGCAGACACTTTCATCCGAACCGGCTTAGAGTCATGCATGCTTACATTTTACATATGAGTGGCACCGGCAGGAATCGAACCCACAACCATTGCAAGTGCCATGATCTACCAACTGAGCCACACATGACTTCATAAGGCCTTCTTGCTCCAGATTCACAGGCATTCATATTCAGCCTGTTTTAAACACAGTGTGGGAATGCAAATAGTAATCTACATACTGCACATACTCCCCTTTCTCCCCCGTTCGTTTCTCCATCCCACCTCCCCCCCGGGTCTCCGCTCAGGGAAGAAGGTAGTGAATGGGATCTAACACGCTGGACTGTTTTTAGCAGCTAGGCCCTAATCACCCTCCCATCCACCCACCAATGTCTTCTTGGAGCAGAGTTCAATAACATGGAAATAGGAAGTGATGCCTTGACGTGATGAATCCAGTCGAAAGCAGAGGAAGAGGATGAGAGAGAGGAAGAGAGAGACAGAGAGGAATATGAAGGGAACGATAGAGAAAGAGAGAAGAAGAGATGGAGATATAACCTGAGTGGCCGACTGCTTTTGCATGCCACAATGACTGGAGGGGATGTGTGTGTGTGTGTGTGTGTGTGTGTGTGTGTGTGTGTGTGTGTGTGTGTGTGTGTGTGTGTGTGTGCACGTGTGAGTGTGTGGGGTGTGTGTGCCACACAACAGGTTGCCATGGTGGCGGAGGGAGCCATGGAAAATGATCGTTGGCTATAGACTAATGAAGCAGCTGCTGGGATGTTTATTCCGTTTCTGGATGACTGGCCTCACCCCTCTCCTCTCCTCTCCTCTCCTCTCCTCTCCTCTCCTCTCCTCTCCTCTCCTCTCCTCTCCTCTCCTCTCCTCTCCTCTCCTCTCCTCCACTTCACTGTCACCTCTCCTCCACTTCCCCTCTCCTCTCCTCCACTTCACTGTCACCTCTCCTCTCCTCCACTTCCCCTCTCCTCTCCTCTCCTCCACTTCCCCTCTCCTCTCCTCTCCTCCACTTCCCCTCTCCTCTCCTCTCTTCCACTTTACTCTCCCCTCTCCTCTCCTCCACTTCCCTCTCTACTCTCTACTCTCTACCACTTCCTCCTCTCCTCTCCTCTCCTCTCCTCCACTTCCCCCTCTCCTCTCCTCTCCTCCACTTCCCCCTCTCCTCTCCTCTCCTCTCCTTTCCGCTCCTCTACTCTCCTCCACTTCCCCCTCTCCTCTAATCTCCTCCACTTCCTCCTCTCCTCTAATCTCCTCCACTTCCTCCTGTCCTCTCCTTTCCTCTCCTCTCTGCTCCTCTCCTCTCCTCTCCTCTCCTCCTCTCCTCTCCTCTCCTCCACTTCCCCATCTCCTCTCCTCCACTTCCCTCTCCTCTCCTCTCCTCTCCTCTCCTCTCCTCTCCTCTCCTCTCCTCTCCTCCACTTCCCCATCTCCTCTCCTCCACTTCCCTCTCCTCTCCTCTCCTCTCCGCTCCTCTCCTCTCCTCTCCTCCACTTCCCCATCTCCTCTCCTCCACTTCCCTCTCCTCTCCTCTCCTCTCCTCTCCTCTCCTCCACTTCCCCATCTCCTCTCCTCCACTTCCCTCTCCTCTCCTCTCCTCTCCTCTCCTCTCGTCTCCTCCACTTCCCCCTCTCCTCTCCTCTCCTCTCCTCTCCTCTCCTCTCCTCTCCTCTCCTCTCCTCTCCTCTCCTCTCCTCTCCTCTCCTCCACTTCCCCATCTCCTCTCCTCCACTTCCCTCTCCTCTCCTCTCCTCTTCTCCACTTCCCCCTTTCCTTTCCTATGACCGTGTGTGTGTGTTATTCGTTGACAAAGGCGTACCTGTTGTTGCAGAGAATGGAACCAACGGAGAGCACTAAGGACATAAAGAAAATTTGAAAAAATACACGAAACATACATATACAATTCATATCATCAAATGTGACTCTCTTTTCTAACCGCCTCAATGGTTTGATGATGACAACAGACCGCACGTATCCGTTTCCGTTTCGACGAACAATAAAGTTGTATGTTGTGCTACGTACCAAAGGATGATGCATCACAGGCCGCTATGTTAAACAGACATAGATCACAGCAACTCTCCCATGTCTCCATGGACACACATGAACCTCATTAACTATGAGTCTTTGGTCAGACCACAATGGCCTTTCCTCCTTACACTGTTCTAAATACATGTGGTAATACATGACTTGCGCAAGTCTAAATCACTTGGACAGACATCACATAAGGCAGTGGATCGCATGACTACTCGATGGGATTGTATGGTCTCCAAGAATAAGAAATAGCTAGAAGTTATTTTAACCCTTATTATACTAGGTAAGTTGACTGAGGACACATTCTTATTTGCAGCAACAACCTGGGGAATAGTTACAGGGGAGAGGAAGAATGAGCCAATTGTAAGCTGGAGGATGATTAGGTGAACATGGAATTTAGCTCAGGTTAACACCCCTACTCTTCCAAGAAGTGCCATGGGATCTTTAGTGACCACAGAGAGTCAGCGCAACCCAATTAACATCCCATCCAAAAGACAACACCCGATGCAGGGCAATGTCTCCAAACACTGCCCTGGGGTAGTGGGATATTATTTTTTTATAGACCAGACGAAAGGGTGCCTCCTATTGGCCTTCCAACACCACTTCCAGCAGCATCTGGTCACCCATCCAGGGACCAACTCTGCTTAGCTTCAGAAGCAAACCAGCAGTGGGATGCTGCTGGCTTTCTATTCATTCAGCACTTTAAATGAAACAGGGGGAAATAAAATAAGAGGAGATGAGACAGTGAGGAAACCACATAGATCTTAAAGTGAAATAAAACCCCGGGCGAGCAGTGAGCGCACATCTGGAAGTGGAAGATTACTCGGACACAGCCTCGCCTCCACAGTCAAGTCCGTGCCAAAGAGTCATGTTTGTTTTTGCTCCGAGCGGGAGAGAGGCAGAGAGAGAAAGTGAGAAAGACGTGACGAGAGAAGAGAGTAGTAGAGGAACGAAGGTTGAAGCGAGAGGCGGGGGGGGGGGGGGGGGGGGGGGGGGAGAGAATAAAACGCTCCAGATATTCAGTAGGGATATTATCTTAATCTGAAGACATTTAGTTCCACTAGAGCCAGACTATAGATTTGTCCTTGCACGCAGGGTCTTGGGAAGTAGCCAGAGTCAGAGATAAAGGAACCAATCGGTTGGGGGAGTTGGGGGACGACGCACTCACAACACAGCCAGAGAAAATGATCCTGAATCCCCCTAACCACTTCCCCTGCCTCCATCCTCCTTCCCTCGCTCTCTTCATTTCTGATTGTTTATTTCACTTTTGTTTATTATCTCATTCACTTACTTTGGCAATGTAAACGTATGTCTCCCATGCCAATAAAGCCCCATGAATAGAATTGAGAGAGAGAGAGAGAGCGAGAGAGAGAGAGAGAGAGAGAGAGAGAGAGAGAGAGAGAGCGAGCGCAGTAACCCTACTCTCCAGCAGTCCAACACCTGACCCATATCGACCGGCGCCTTTGTGTCAATGAACTGTTTGTTTTTGCTCTGAGTTTTGCATACAGTAAGTGACTGGAGAGAAAACAAACCATGCATTATGGAGGTGACTGATTGATCGTGTTCAACAGCACGGGCAGAGAGAACCACACCAGCTTCATTTCACCAGGAAGTGCTGCACATTGCACAAAAGGGAAACCTATTTTTACGAGAAGCACACGTTGTGTAAGCACAAAGCTCGGCATACAGTAAAAGTATGCAAACCAAGTAAACAGTATGCTAACCAATCCATGAATTACACACATACAGTATGTTTAACAACATGTCATATGCATATAACAACCATTCGCACCAATTTAGACTTACAGTAAAATGTATTCAAGGACTACTCCGCAATCTATTTCTGTTGCTTCAGGAATGCAACACATGACACATTCCCGAAAATGTTTTGTTTGGTATTTCTAAATTGCTCTCCCTAAAAATAAACATGAGTCTAAATATGTTTCTACTCGGGCTTACAATTGTGGAACAGCTGTGCATTTATTGATTCAAGAAGATTCCGTCTCTCTCAGCTGCTGCATGAATTAGTAGTAAAAAAAAAAGAGACAGAGACATATCCAAAATGTCACCCTATTCCCTACATAGTACACTACTTTCGACCAGGGCCCATAGGGGAACGCAAACAGAACGTAATTAAAACCAGCAATTAGCTTCACTCTGTTGCAAGAGGAGCACAGGGGGTTGATACCTCATGTCCAGTAGTAATACAGAAAATAAGAACGAGGGAGGAGAGGAGGAGGGGAGGTAGAGAAGGAGATGCTGCTTTTTTCTAGGCCCCAGTTTTGTCTTTTAACTTTGAATGATTCCATGCCTTGCCTTTCTTCTCCGGCGGCGCAGGGTATCCTGTTTACATACTTGGGGCTGTACTTGAAAGCGGGGCCTGCGCCTTCCCCGCACAGACATGTTGGAGAACTGCTCGCACTAGCCCTTCTCCGTGACCGCCCGCCGCAGGCAAATAAATAAATAAAAATGGAGGGTTTGTGTAATTGGTACACAGTGGAACGAAGCCTGTCCTGTCTGGTTACAGTATGATAGGGTAGACCTAACTTTACTGTAAGGCACCTGCATGGAGTGTGTGTGTTTGTTTGTCAGATTGCCCACAGCTTACGTTCACAGCGTACATCTTTGTTCAAAAGATCATAGCAGTTAGAGAGAATCAAATATCCTGTATGAAGGAAGTCTTAATCAAGGCAGGAAATGAAGACGTGTACATTATTGAGTCACTATAGCCCAATAGTCTTGTCATTTTAACAGATGCTTTTTCATATTCTTTTGATACTGGTCCCCCGCGGGAATTGATCCCACAACCCCGGTAGTCGCAAGCGCCGTGCTCCACTAACTGAACTACACGGGACCACAGACGATTGGTGTTCACCACTGGGGTGAGAGAGAGGTTGAGATGAGGTTATGGTTGTTGGTTAGGGTTTAAGGTTTGGGTTTTTGGTTTTGGTTTAGCCTGGTAAATGGTTAACCTTGAGTGGTTATGCAGAAACACACACCCACACACACACACACACACACACACACACACACACACACAGACACACACACTAATGCCATGTCTGCAGGCTACCGAGGCCTGGCTCTGGCTGCTTTCGTGTAAATACATCTTCATGTTCTCTGCCCGACCCACTCATTCTCGCCCAGCTTGTCGTGGCCCTTTACACTCTTACCCGAGTGCGGGTTGAAAATGGCCGATTTGGACACTGATAAGCGCCTAAATTGGAGCGCGTGAATGTACAGTAACATTCTGTACATGTCACAGCTCTGCGCGTCACAGCGCTGTATGGGTTTTGACTGACAGCCACTCTGAACTCTGAGCACTGCACGCGACAGGGAGCTGCCGCCATCCCTCCTGCTAATTGGGCAACTTTTGCTGATGTTTTGCCGTCAGTGTGAGGGGAAATGCGGTAAATTAAGAGGACTCGACGTATTTTAAAAGAGGAGACGTTGAGGATCACAAGAAATACCGCTTTGATGTCATGCAAGCGAACCCAAACACCAGTCCAAATGTGAACATCACATTCCATATCACAAAACACACAATAATAATTTCCCCATAACCTTCAATCTCGTCCCTTATAATTGCTACCGCGCTCATGCATATTTCTTTTGTAAGAAACGTTTCATTTTAACCCTATCCATATAGGCCAGTTCCCACGAGTGTAAAGGGTTAAATGTGTCTGTTTAATCGTCATATCAAAAGACAAAGAAAAGGATTCATCATCTCCAATAAACTAAAACGCATCTCTGGGCTACGTCCCAAATGACACCATGCAGTGCACTACGTAGGGAATAGGGTGCCATTTGAAACGTAGCAATAAATAGGAGGTGTCCTGAGTAATCATTTGGACCCCCATATCATCCCGTAACCACAGCCAGGGGATGCCTGCACCAATCAACAGGGGCTAAAGTAACTGAGTGATAAAACGCTGGCGACAGTTTGTCTCAGCATCAAGGCCAGGCAACCAGGCCCATGGACACTCCTGCCTCATTCTCTGCCACTGGATCTGTCCTTCCAGACCCCTGTCATTTGATAAGGTGGTGGCGGTGGTGGTGCTCAATGACGCGCCAGCTAAACTAAGGCCTGTAATATCTCTCTCTCTCTCTCTCCCTCCCTCTCTCAGTCTCTCCCTCTAGGTGTGTGTTTTCCTTTGGGGGGGGAGTGTACACTACCCCTCATCCTCCAGTGAGAGCCAACAGGACCTGTCCATGAGGAAGCTGAAGAAGAAGAGGACGAAGAAGAAGGGAGCCCTGGAAATGAACACACACCCCTCCTCCTCCACCCTCCCTGGCGCCACATCCCAGCAACACCAAGTACCTCTGCTGAAAAGGGCCTCCTGGATTTCTGACATCAACACCCTGTGTTGCGCTGTGTGTGTGTGTGTGTGTGTGTGTGTGTGTGTGTGTGTGTGTGTGTGTGTGCATTCACGTGTGTGTTCTTGAGGTTCGCTGACAGACAAGGGCATCTCGTCTGTGTGTCTTCCCAGCACTAACACAGGAGACCTTGAGAGGCAGAGAGAGAGAGAACTGATTGAGAGACCCCACCCACCTCCTCGCCCCCCTCCCCAGCCCCTGCTCCACTGACAGATCCCGGGGCCTGCTCTCACGCAAGCATGCCTCCCCTGGGGACCCACAGCTGCCAAGAGGAAAGAGAGCCCTATCTCTTCCTGTGTGCCTCGCTCACTGCAGCACCGATAAAACCCACCCCACGACACTACAGCACAGTACGACTCTGACTTGGTCTGAAGGGAACATTAAACTGAGGAGGGCGGGTTTGCGGAAGACAGGAAGAGAAGAGTGGAGAGCAGACATGACCAGGTGTCCAGAGTTTTTTATTTTATTTCACCAGGCAAGTCAGTTAAGAACAAATTCTTATTTTCAATGACGGCTTAGTGGGTTAACTGCCTGTTCGGGGGCAGAACGACAGATTTGTACCTTGTCAGCTCGGGGGTTTGAACTTGCAACCTTCCGGTTACTAGTCCAACACGCTAACCACTAGGCTACCCTGCCGTCCCAGAGTGATTCTGCTGAGGAAGCGGTGGCCCGAGCCAAAGCAAACGTTTCTCTTTGGCAGAACAGACATTCTAAGTATCCGTCAGTCACTTCTTACATTGCACATATTGTAGCTGCTGGAGTTATTTTCTCTACTTCAAGTTTGCCTCAAGTTGGTTTTGCACAACTCTTGCAAAGGGGTAAATGTTGTTTTCAGTTCTAGTTCAAAATGTCATTGGTAGCCAAAATTCACATTTCTGCTTTTTAAAAGAGATACAGTACTGCAACAAGACCAGGGAACCGCAATACATTTCCACAAGCGTGGTAGTGAAATATAAACTATTATCTTTGCCCAACAAGCCCATACTGTGTAATTTCCACAGAAGTACATTTCCCCATGAATTATGACTTTGATTACACAGATGAACGATATGTCGGGAAACAGCTATCACCCTCCACTGGGGAATTCTGTCATCTGCTCCGACAGGTTTTTCAGTGTCAGTGTGTTTTCTTCAAAGACGTTAGTTAGACCGAGCAGAAGGGGGCGAAAGAGGTGCAAATATTTGATAAGGGAGAGAAAGAAAGACAGAGGAAAAGAGAGAGCGAGAATGGAGGAGAGAGAGAGAGAGATAGGGGGAGAGGGAGGAAAGGGAGAGGGAGCAACAGAGAGTGACAAACAAAGAGAGCGAGCGAGAGAGAGGTGGAAGAGGGCAGAACAAACATTGGATTCTGACAAGACATGCAGGCCGGTTTGTTATGTTTTACTTCTTACCATCCTGACAGATTTCCACTTCTCCACCTCTTTATTCTAAGAGCCCACGTGGGGCTCCGCCTATGTAAATGTTCATTCACAACTCCGGGGGAGGGGAATGCCTGCCAGTAATTTTCCACCACCATGATGTTCATCCAAATCCCTTCCCTGTGTCTTGACGATGTGTCAGGTGAGCCCGAAGTGTACTGTATACAGTCATTCAGGGGATACGTGCAGTCCGGTGCAACATGTTTAGTGGTCCGTGCCATGACAGTGGGTGAAACTGTTCCGTCATTTTGTGTCATTGGAAGAACAGACGGGCTCGAGGCTCATGTTTGCTCATGACACATTGTCAAATATTAGGCCTTTAAATCTCAAATAAAGGATGAACTGAGTAGGTTTGCACATTTTGGGGAATATTCAGAGGTGGAAACTTCCCGTGGGAATTAATGGGATTATATGGGAATTGATATTAATACAATTTAAATGTAGGTGTTGTTTTGCTTTGGAAATATTTACCATATCATATGGAGACAGAAACATAAACCTTTTACCTTATATAATTGCAAATGATTAAATCCTTCCAATATAAATACAAACAGTACGGATAACCTCTCTTACATCTGCAAGCAGAGTCTGAACATTAGACAGGATAGCATTGTCTCCCTCAATCCGTGCAATGGCTACTGCTATAGGTTTCAGGAGTTTCAGGCTGCTTTACCACTCTCTTCCAAAATACATCATCCAGGAGGATCCTCTTGATGGGGCTGTCCATATCGGGAGACTGTGATATGGCCATTTCTTGGAGAGACTCATTCCCCTCTAGGAGACTTTCAAACATGATGACAACACCAGCCCAACGGGTGTTGCTGGGCAGCTTCAATGTGGTGCTCTTATTCTTCTCACTTTGCTTGGTGAGGTAGATTGCTGCTATAACTTCATGACCCTTCACATACCTAACCATTTCCTTGGCTCTCTTGTAGAGTGTATCCATTGTTTTCAGTGCCATGATATCCTTGAGGAGCAGATTCGCAGCATTGTCTGTCACCAGTGCAAATACCTTCAGTGGTCCAAGGTCATTGGTGACTGCCTTCAGCTCATCTGCAATGTATTGACCGGTGTGTCTGCTGTCCCTGGTGTCTGTGCTCTTGAAGAATACTAGTTGAGGGGTGGAGATGATGTAATTAATTATTCCATGCCCACCATTCGACCACCCATCAGAGATGATTGCAATACAGTCTGCTTTCTCTATGATTTGCTCGACCTTCACTTGAACTCTGTTGAACTCTGCACCCAGCAAATGAGTAGATAAAGCATGTCTGGTTGGAGGGGTGTATACTGGGCGAATAACATTCAGAAATCTCTTCCAATACACATTGTCTGTGAGCGTCAGATGTGAACCAGCTGCATACACAGCTCAAGCAAGAAATTCATCAGCATTTCTCTGACTACGTTCCTCCATTGAGTAAAAGAAAACATGAGCTGTTGCTATCGATAAGGTGTCTGATTCATCATTTTCACCTCGAATAGAAGTAGAGTGACTTTTGTCAGAGGTTTCTTGTTGTGAACGCTGAGGGAACTTTATGCACTTGGCCAGATGATTCTGCATCTTTGTTGCATTCTTCTCATATGATTTGGCACAGTATTTGCAAATGTACACAGCTTTTCCTTCTACATTAGCTGCAGTGAAATGTCTCCACACCGTGGAATTTTCCTGTAAAGATTAGAATTTATTTTGTAAAAAAACAACAAATACAATTCCATGTACAGATAAATAGTTAAGCAGTTAGATTAACAACTCCTTTGTAAGATAAATGTTTCAAAATGAAACATATATGGAAACAGGTGAAATAAAACTCCTCAGTTAGCAGGCTCAAGCAAGCTAAAACCCACATGGTAGCAAAAACTAACTAGCAGAAATTTTCAACAAGTTAGAAATTATTTAAACACACTTTTCTTTAGGCTACTATTTACTAGTTAACATGTATGTCATATAAAATATATTCACCCCACCCAGTATGGTAATCAAAACTTACCAGAAAGCATGTAGTCCTTGGCTCAGACAGTGTAGTACTGTGGGCTTAATAGCATCTCATTAGTGTGCAAGATCTTGAGAATCAGCTGTATATGTGATGGAAGAATGTACTGTGCATGCAGAGGGTTGCAATTCCATTGAATTGCCTTATGTGTCTCCCACAAAAAAGGTTCTGTTATAAACTAACTTTTTTTGATGAATTTAAGCAAAATTCCCATGGAAAATTTCTGGAAATATTCCGGAAATTTACCAGAAAGTTTCCAACCCTTGCAACCCTAGACCTGTGTTTGAGTTTCAGAAGGAAGTCTTCATGGAAGAAACTGAGAAAACATTTCTCAGAAACTCAGAAACTCAGAAAATCCGAAGAGGCAAACATTTCTTATTAAAAAAAAGAAGTTGAATCAGGGCTGTTAAAATGTAGATGTTCCAGAGGTCTGCATCCGTGGCTTGTAGGCTATGTGTGGAAGCCAGGAGATGCTAAATGTGTTTAAGTTAAGACGGACAGTTATTTGCTTGACAACCACCGGCTGACAACACTGTGACCGCCACAGCCCTATTTTATTATTTGCAAAATGATTTAACCTTTATTTATTTATTTTTATTTTACCCCCTTTTTCGTGGTATCCAATTGTTAGTCGTTTCTGTCTTGTCTCATCGCTACAACTCCTGTACGGGCTCGGGAGAGACAAAGGTCAAGAGCCATGCGTCCTCTGAAACACAACCCAGCCAAGCTGCACTGCTTCTTAACACAGCGCGCATCCAACATGGAAGCCAGCCGCACCAATGTGTCGGAGGAAACACCGTACGCCTAGTGACCTGGTCAGCGTGCACTGCGCCACAGGAGTCGGTAGTGTGTGATGAGACAAGGATATCCCTACCGGCCAAGCCCTCCCTAACCCGGACGACGCTAGGGCAATTGTGCATCGCCCCATGGGCCTCCCGGTCACGGCCGGCTGTGTTGGAGCTCAGGGTCTCTGGTGGCACAGCTAGCGCCTTAGACCACTGAGCCACCCGGGAGGCCCCTATTTAACCTTTATTTAACTAGAAAAGTCTGTTAAGAACAAATTCTTATTTACAATGACGGCCCACACCGGCCAAACCCGGACGATGCTGGGTCAATTGTGCACCGCCCTATGGGACTCCCAATCACGGCCCGTTGTGATACAGCCTGGATGTCTGGATGTGATACAGCCATAGTCAGGAAACATATTTTTCCTCCCAGAAACACTAGATCATCGCTGCTCTTATGAATTATCATTGCAGGTATGTATCCTGATGCACATTCTTATTCAACAGTCTTCTGGATAGGAACACACTCAGCTGTTTGTACAAACTCAGGGAAGTGGACTGTTGGAAATGGATATTCCCTTCCTGAGCCATGTCATCACCGGAGGGACACAATTAGAACTGCCGCTAACTGAACAATAAAGTCACAGTCCAGTCCTATCCAGCCCAGCTGGATGACCATCCGACATCCTGCATCTAATCCCCGTCTCTCGCCAGAAGAGCAGGGAGAGATCCAGCGCTAGATCAGAGGTGAAGGGTTGGAGCGGAGGTTAGCAGACACCTTGCTGCTCTGAGACACCAGGCATCAATGAGGCATTCCTATTCAGCCTGATTTATGTTGAGCCACTCAGTCTGAACAAAGAGAGCTTCCTGTATACATAAAGGAGATTACTCAACATGCTCCCCTTGATAACTGACTAAGGAGCACACACACACTTTAATGTATTTAACTAGGCAAGCCAGTTAAGAACAAATTCTTATTTACAATGACAGCCTACCACAGCCAAACCCGGGCGAATTGTGCGCCACCCTGTGGGACTCCCAATCACTGCCGGATGTGTTACAGCCTGGGTTCGAACCAAGGACTGTACTGATGCCTCTTGCACTGAGATGCAGTGCCTTAAACCCCAGTGCCACTTGGAAGCCCACATATACACAAATGAACAAACACATACTAGCACAGACGCTTGAGCAAATGCTCGCACACACACACACACACACTCACCTTTTACTATCCTTGTGGGGACCTAAAATGTATTTCCATTCAAAACCCTAAATCTAATCCTTACACTAATTATAAAAAATATAAACAATTCTCCCCAATTGGTAGTTATGGTCTTGGTAATTGGTAGTTATGGTCCATCGCTGCAACTCCCCTATGGACTCGGGAGAGGCGAAGGTCGAAATCCATGCATCCTCCAAAACCTGAGCCTGCAAAGCAGCAATGCTTGCTTAACCAGGAAGCCAACCGCACCCATGTGTCGGAGGAAACACCATCCAACTGGTGACCATGTCAGCTTGAAGGCACCCGGCCAGCCACAAGGAGTCACTAGAGCACAATGGGACAAGCAAATCCAGGCCGGCCAAATCATCCCCTAACCCGGACGATGCTGGGCCAATTGTGCGCCTCCCCATGGGTCTCCCGGTCACGGCCGGCTGTGAAACAGCCTGGGATCAAACCAAGGGTTGCGCCTTAGACCGCTGAGCCCCTTACACTAATTCTAACACTAATTCTAACCGCTAATTCTAACAAATTCCTTTAACACTAGACAAGCCAAGTGAGTCATTTTGACTTAATATGAATTTCAAATTGACATATCTCTGCCATTTCTTAACGTCATGACCCACCTCCATCCTTAACTTTTCCAAAATAAGCATATTTAAGACACATATGTTGTTAGCATTTCGATATCACACACAGAATTTGTGTTCTAACCAGTTGAAGAGGACTTCTTCAAATCCTCCTACAGAGTCACATGCTGGTAAGACATTTTGATTTTTATATAGTATCAGAAAGAGCAGGTCCTGAAGTTTCCAAAACACTTAACATTTCCGAATAACTCTTACAAAATGTAAGAGATGAGCTTTATTTCACAATACACCTTTTCCAAGAATAACCACTGTTTCATGAGCTCCACACTTGAGCATGTGGCAACAGATGGCCTACAGTAACATAAACAAATGAAAATGATATAGTGTTCTTACCCAAGACCTTCATAAAACACAATCAAAGGAGTATTTTTCCGATAGCATATATGAAATGTATTTATTAGGCTGTTAGAATGTTGGAGCCAAAATGACTAGTTTTGACTTAAAGGGGGGGGGGGGGGGGGGGGGGTCCCTAGCGGTCTTTCTTTTGTTAACTCGCACCGTTCTCATGACACATTGTAAAAGGAGAAGTCTATTATACATCCTCTGTGTATTCAATGAAAATAAAGGAATCGTCCCCCCCTCCCCCTCCTAGACTATCTCTTCTGTTGTGGGGTTGTTAGTTTCAGAGTGTGTGACTCAGTGACAGCTGAATAACACAGGAGGTTTATAAAAGAAGGGCGAAAACATAACAGCTGTCCTTCAGAGAGATGAAGTTTCTCTCTGTTTCCTCACGTCTCTCCAAAAGTTGAACTCATGCATCAGAAACGAGAAGTGATGATTCACCAAACCCCTCCTCCCCCCCTTATAAAACCACACCACCCCTAATACCCTCGGTTCCCACCAATCTCAATCTGATCTCTCAATAATAAGGAAACGCATCAAAACAACTCAACTGGACGTAATGGACCAGCCGATACCTTTCAGGTTGGTGTAGGTCTGCTAAAGAGAACAACGTAATAGTAGACTAAAGTGCCCTATTGCCTGCTGCTCTTTTCTTGTTCTTATCATGCAGCTGCTTCTGTTGTTACTCAGGGAAAAACAGGAATAGGACTACAGAAAGAAACAGGAGTAGGACCCACAGAAAGAAACAGGAGTAGGACCCACAGAAAGAAACAGGAGCAAGCCTACGGAAATGATAAGGAGTAGGTCTACAGAAATGATAAGGAGTAGGCCCTCAGAAATGATAAGGAGTAGGTCTACAGAAAGAAACAGGAGCAAGCCTACGGAAATGATAAGGAGTAGGTCTACAGAAATGATAAGGAGTAGGCCCTCAGAAATGATAAGGAGTAGGTCTACAGAAAGAAACAGGAGCAGGCCTACAGAAATTATAAGGAGTAGGTCTACAGAAATAATAAGGATTAGGTCTACAGAAATGATAAGGAGTAGGTCTACAGAAATGATAAGGAATATGTCTACAGAAATGATAAGGAGTAGGTCTACAGAAATGATAAGGAGTAGGTCTACAGAAATGATAAGGAGTAGGTCTACAGAAATGATAAGGAGTAGGTCTACAGAAATGATAAGGAGTAGGTCTACAGAAAGAAACAGGAGTAAGACCTACAGAAATGATAAGGAGTAGGTCTACAGAAATGATAAGGAGTAGGTCTACAGAAAGAAACAGGAGTAGGTCTACAGAAATGATAAGGAGTAGGTCTACAGAAATGATAAGGAGTGGGTCAACAGAAAGAAACAGGAGCAGGCCTACAGAAATGATAAGGAGTAGGTCTACAGAAATAATAAGGATTAGGTCTACAGAAATGATAAGGAGTAGGTCTACAGAAATGATAAGGAATAGGTCTACAGAAATGATAAGGAGTAGGTCTACAGAAATGATAAGGAGTAGGTCTACAGAAATGATAAGGAGTAGGTCTACAGAAATGATAAGGAGTAGGTCTACAGAAAGTAACAGGAGTAGGACCTACAGAAAGAAACAGGAGCAGGCCTACAGAAATTATAAGGAGTAGGTCTACAGAAATGATAAGGAGTAGACTTACAAGTCCCTTGCTCTACGAGAACCCCTTTTGACTTTCACTCTCAACTGACAACTCCTTTTCAACTAGTGTGGGGAGCTAATACGAAAAGCCCTTTTTCTTTTACTTACTTACTTCAAATTACAATAGCAACTTTTGACATTGTCTTCCCCAAGCATTGATTTTCCTGGTCCTATTTGTTTTCCAACCATTGTATTCTTCCACGGAGAGAAAGTTTGATGGCTTCTCCATTGTTGGTAGGAAAAAAAGAGGCAGTTCGTTTCAGAGGGAGGCAGAACGTCAATATTTGTTTTGGCTTGAGTCATTCATTCTAACGTAATTGTAAAGTTCTTACAGTAATTTCTTATGTGGAAAAAAGGAAATTCCTCTCTCTCAAACACAAACACGCACGCACGCACGCACACACACACACACACACACACACACACACAAAAAGGGCTTGAGCTCTACAAGGAACATTGATTGAAAGAGATTGAAAGCTGTAGGTCATTAGGGCCAGTCTCAACCTGTCCTGCATGGTGACCTTTAACCTGGCCTGATTGAGACAGCTTTACTCGACTGCTGCTTACCACTTACCAAATGAATCTCAAACGTTACTATTAAACTTTTCCAAACAAATCAAACAACGTTTATAATCAAACCATAGGAAGCCTAATACGTAAATAAACTATACAATTTAAGACGGAGAATTGTTATTGTCTTTACTGGAGAAAAATACCAAAGAACGCGCTCTCATTCACGCGTTTGGAAACACTACAGCAAAATGGGAGCCACCTAGAAAAACTACAATTTCTGGCTAATTTCTCCAAATATCAGCATGAAACTCTTTCTAAAGACTGTTGACATGTAATATAAGGCCAAGGAACTGCAATCTGGTAGGATTTCACCTTATAATAAAAGTGACAGCCAGCTACCAAACAGTGGTAGAATGAACATTTTGGGGGGGAGATGTTTTCACCTGCCATATCAGTTCTGTTATACTCACAGACATAATGTTAACAGTTTTACGTCAGAGTGTTTTCTATCCAAATCTACCAATTATATGCACATCATAGCTTCTGGGCCTGAGTAACAGGCAGTTTACTTTGGGCACGCTTTTCATCCGGAAGTGAAAATACTGCCCCCTACCCAAGAGAGGTTAACCTTAACATTAACCCTTCCCTTACTCATCTCTGACCACCGTTTACTCAAAAATGTCATATGTAGACATTGTAGCAATCAATGCCTTACAATGCATAACTCTTTATTTGGGGAATTTACAGATAGAAATATCTTGTTAAACTCAATCCCAACTACGGGCAGAGACTACAGTGACATTTTAGTTCAAATACTGCACAGGGCTAGTATTTCAGAGCTAGCTAGCGGTCGGTATACCTGAAGGAATCTGCTGGGTTTGTGATATGGCTTAGTAGGCATGTGGCAGATTCCTCAGTCTTGGCACTTCGCCTGCAATGGAACTTGATCATAACTCAAACACAGGACCTCGACACCAGCTGGAAAGTAGAGGAGCTCACGCTAACCAGACACAGATATTGTACATGTACCAACTGTTTGGCCTTGTGTTTGATTACATTGCAGAGAGGGCCCTGCTCAATAAGTTGGATTTTTTTTTTTTATGACAGGGGTGGGGCCTGTTCACCCTGTGCCCAATCTAAGCAAGCCAGCGAGATGATCAAGGTGGGCATGAAGCAACACTGGAGTAAATTACAGAGCCCTTGGTCTGTGGCAGCCACTGAACTGCACTCTTGTGCAAAGCTAGATTTTTCCTTATCTTCCCAGGTCCACCCAACCCCCCAAATGCAGGACTCCATCCTAGACCTCTCAGCTAGCACAGGGCCATGACTATTGGCTTACCCTCTTCAGCACAACCCCAGTCAAAACACAGCAGCAAGCGGCTAGCTGCTCAAGTAGGAACATGCCCAAGTACCCGCCAAAGACCCACTGTGCCACAAGAAAACAGAGAGAAGAAAACGGAGAGAAGAAAACGACTGTAGTAGAAAAAAAAGAGAAAAAGAGCATGTCATTAAAGTTTGGCTTTCATGGCGATATGTCTTTTTTTGGTTTACTCAGTGTGTACTGGGCTGTAAATCACAAGCCGGTCTTGACATCGTTGTGTTAAATGGGTGGAGGATGGTAATATCACTGTGGTTAAATAATCACCATTGTTGTTATTCTTATTGCGGTGCCCACGGGGACATTCCTACAACACTATAACTATGTGTCATAGTGAAAGAATTCATGTGACTAGTCCAGTTCTTCAAAAACAGATTTAAACTTTTACAGAGTGACTTGTGTTTTAGTCAGGTTGTGACATTATAGGCTCATAAACCACTCTGTTAGTGTGATTCACAAAACAGCTTCATCGTTGTCATATGTCCTAGGATATTTACCCATCTGAAAAAAAGGATGGTGTGTCTTACCGTTGCCTGAATCGGTTATAGAAATCCCATTATAATGCTTCAGGTATTGGTCTGCTTTCATACTTTGCTCGGTAAAGAGCGGGTCGGGGGGGTGAGTGGAAGAAAAAAAGAGTGAGAAAATGAAGGTGAAAGAGAGCGGTAGGAGGGAGAAACAGAGAGAGCACTCGTCATCTAAGGTAAAACTCAGTACACACTGTCAGTCCTAAGACTGGGGCCTCATTCTGTCATAGAGTTAGACTAGCAGTGATTGTTATCCCTCTCAAACAGGTATTTGAACTAAAGCTTTGTAATGACTGTACCTGTCCTTGGTCTAGGTTAGGGTTTAGTTTCTTTGCCCTAGCACTACACAACGGATTTCAAATATTCAAAGCTTGATGATGAGTTGGTTATTTGAATCACCTGTGTAGTGCTAGGGCAATTACACTTTCTGAGGCCGAGTGTTGAGTAGAGGACAGACTGGGGCCCCAGGACCGAGTTTGGGAAACCCTGGTGTCTAGGTAGTCAACAACAACATGTCAAAACCTTGAGCCTGCCAGAGCCTGTGAGGTTGTTCTGGGAGGTCAGGGGTTAGAGGTCACTGCTAATAGTGACAGGGAACATTCCTCTCTGTCTCTGTGACTTCTCCTCACTCCATTTTATCATGTTATGTCCTGGAGCAGTGTTTGCATTCGTGTGTGTGTGTGTGTGTGTGTGTGTGTGTGTACGTGTGTGTGTGTTTGTTCATGTGTGTGTGTGTGTGTGTGTTTGTTCATGTGTGTGTGTGTGCGTGCGTGTGCGTGTGTGTGTGCATGTGTGCGTGTGTGTGTGTGCATGCGTGCATGTGTGTGTGTGTGTGTCCGTAGCCCTCAATGTGTCTACAATGTCAAACACTACCCAGCTGAACATGTCCAGACACCATCCCATTCACTAACCGCTTACTCACTGCAGTTACAATGGCGTCACATAGACCGGCTAGAAGAATGGCAATAGCAATGCAAATTGATCTGGTGTGTGATCATGCACTTTACAAATTGCATCCATCCTTCTGGCAGCTATTTATGATGACTTCAAAATCAACAAAGGGATACAGGGCGTATCGGGGCGGCAGCATAGCTTAGTGGTTAGAGCGTTGGACTAGTAACCGAAAGGTTGCAAGATCGAATCCCTGAGCTGACAAGGTACAAATCTGTCGTTCTGCCCCTGAACAAGGCAGTTAACCCACTGTTCCTACGCCGTCATTGAAAATAAGCATTTGTTTTTAACTGACTTGCCTAGTTAAATACAGAAGAAGAAAAAAAATACAAGGTCAATGTTGAGATGTCACGTGCATTACAGTCATTTGAGTGTATGAACATATAAACACATACTTCTCTAACCTGGGCCTGTGATGTCACAACCGTGTCAATACTGAATCTGTGCCATGCTTTCTCCGTGCACGGATTAGGAAAATCTGTGTTATCCCAATATTGTTCTGTTTTAGGATTTAGCGTTTAGTGTGTGTTTAGTCTCCGCGGGAGCATTTGTTTCTCAGCAAAATGGCAGCCCTGTCCTTCTACTTTTTGTTTGACCTACACATGCACTAATGTTGAGTCCAACCCTGTGTTGTATCTATCTCACCAACAGTAACACCCACACAACTCAACACCATCCCTGAGTGCCAAGCTGCTCCATGTCACTCTGTCAACACTTCGTAACAAACAACAGTAACTGAAAGAGATCCATTCAAAGAAGGTTTCAGTTCAGAATAATAACAAATATGACCAAATGTATGTCACACGGGAAGTGAAATGAATCATAGTTGCCATAGTCCAACCTTATTACAACCTCAGTACAACCTTACCATGACCTCAGGAGAATGTGAGATTGGTTTGCATGGAGGGGTCAAAGGTGACTCTCAGTAGCTTGTTTAGCCTGTTTTACAGCCTCTCTCTGTTGGGGAATGCTAGCAACCCAACCTGCACTACTCCCTATTCCCCAAAGCAAAATCCCAACGCTGGAAAAACATCTGGGAAAGCCATGGACGGTGGTGGGGGAAGGTGTGTGAATTCGCCACAGAGGCCCAATACAGGATTCAGCGAGGGGGGGGGGAGGGGGGGGGGGGGGGTAATGGCATCGCTAACGGAGATAAATTTGGGAGGCATGGCCCCAGATTTATTTCATAGGACTTTACATAATGGAGGAGTGCTCTTCAAACCTGTTTCCTAGGAACCCACAAGGTGTGCAGGCTTTTGCTCTAGCCCAGCACCAACACAAATTCAACTAAAATACAACTTATAATGAAGAGTTGAATCTGACATGTTAGTAGTACCATGCTAGGACTACAGAAACCTGCACACCTTACAGGTCCACAGGAACATGAAGAACACGACAGGTATATTTCAGTTATAATGGGACACGGCCTATTCCTCGTTTTCATTTAAACACTGCTCCAATAAGTAGAGCTGGAATGTGACAGGGGTTAGGCCTACCAATAATATATATGTCAGATCCATCACTAGGCAAACACAGCTGACTCCGACAGCAGTCCCTCGTGTTGTGGTTGTGCAGCCAGCCAGCAATGCTCCAGAGCTTCCCTCCCCAAACGTGCCCCTCCACCCTTCCACGCCCAGCAGGCAGGCAGCCTCAGATCCCAGAGATGATAAACAGGCTTCACAGAGACAAAGGCCAGAGAGCTCGGCAGGGAGACAACGGAAGGAAGGATGGATGTGTGTGTTGTGTGTGACGGATAAAGGTAAAGCGGTGCTTCAGTGTGTTTTTTTTTTGGTCGACAATCACGACTGTCTCTGAGTTCTTCTCTGGGTGAAGTGCTGTTCGTCATCAACACAGACCACTGTCAGGAACCATAGATCCAGTGATACAACATGATCAGAATTACTGGCCCACTAGATCCCAGTATGCCTTCTCCCTGTCTGCTGACAGTACACACACGCGCACGCGCACACACGCACACACGCACACGCACACATACGCACACACACACACGCACACACACACACAGTGTTTATCTCCCCCGGGTTACTGCACTCTGCATGGGCCCCACTAATACAGAGTATGTCTGTTGTCTCAACATAGAGTCTAGAGTCACATGGATTCACGGGTGGTGACCTTTCGACTTTACTGACCCTCAGCTCAGAGTCGTACAGTGTCAAACCTCCATTCCCACACTATCACTGACACTCCCTTACTTCACAGGGTGGTGCGAAGACGGCCTTGAAAGACCACGGTTCATATTGCAGTCGGGAACGCATGGTGAGCTCAGCCACACACATCTAGTAACATTCACTGTTGTTCCCCATGGGTGGATATTGTTGATATGGGAATAATGTCGCAACTACAAGCTGTTTTGTGAGGTCACGCACATTCTGATTCCTTCTCAATCAGAAGATATCTGAGCGATATCAAGTGTGGAAATGGTTGGTTGACACTTCTACTCTGAACTGGGGTCCCACACTAAAGATAACCACCATGGTGAGACCAAATCAAAGTACAATTTTATTTGTCACATACACATGGTTAGCAGATGTTAATGCGAGTGTAGCGAAATGCTTGTGCTTCTAGTTCCGACCGTGCAGTAATATCTAACAAGTAATCTAACAATTTCACAACAACAAAGGAATGAATAAGAATATGTACATATAAATATATGGATGAGCGATAGCCAAATGGCATAGGCAAGATGCAGTAGATTGTATAGAGTATTGTATATACATATGAGATTAGAGAGTAATGTAGGGGATTTAAACATTATATAAAGTGGCATTGTTTAAAGTGACTAGTGATACATTTATTACATCCAATTAATAATTATTAAAGTGGCTAGAGATTTGAGTCAGTATGTTGGCAGCAGCCACTCAATGTTAGTGATGGCTGTTTAACAGTCTGATGGCCTTGAGATAGAAGCTGTTTTTCAGTCTCTCGGTCGCAGCTTTGATGCACCTGTACTGATCTCGCCTTCTGGATGATAGCGGGGTGAACAGGCAGTGGCTCCGGTGGCTGTTGTCTTTGATGATCTTTTTGGCCTTCCTGTGAAATCGGGTGGTGTAGGTGTCCTGGAGGGCAGGTAGTTTGCCACCGGTGATGCGTTGTGCAGACCTCACTACCCTCGGGAGAGCCTTACGGTTGTGTGCGGAGCGTTTGCCGTACCAGGTGGTGATACAGCCCGATAGGATGCTCTCGATTGTGCATCTGTAAACGTTTGTGAGTGTTTTTGGTGACAAGCCAAATTTCTTCAGCCTCCTGAGGTTGAAGAGGCGCTGTTGCACCTTTTTCACCACGCTGTATGTGTGGGTAGACCATTTCAGTTTATCCGTGAAGTGTACGCTGAGGAACTTAAAACTTTCCACCTTCTCCACTACTGTCCCGTTGATGTGGATAGGGGGTGCTCACTCTGCTGTTTCCTGAAGTCCACGATCATCTCCTTTGTTTTGTTGACGTTGAGTGTGAGTTTATTTTCCTGACACCACACTCCGAGGGCCCTCACCTCCTCCCTGTAGGCCGTCTCGTCGTTGTTGGTAATCAAGCCTACAACTGTAGTGTCGTCTGGAAACTTTATGATTGAGTTGGAGGCGTGCATGGCCACGCAGTCATGGGTGAACAGGGAGTACAGGAGAGGGCTGAGAACGCACCCTTGCGGGGCCC
The DNA here is from genome assembly GCF_013265735.2 of Oncorhynchus mykiss. Taxonomy (NCBI): domain Eukaryota; kingdom Metazoa; phylum Chordata; class Actinopteri; order Salmoniformes; family Salmonidae; genus Oncorhynchus; species Oncorhynchus mykiss. The sequence goes on from NC_048582.1 coordinate 25,708,324, forward strand.
CGGTGTTGAGGATCAGCGGGGTGGAGATGTTGTTTCCTACCCTCATCACCTGGGGGCGGCCCAGATAGACAACAGATAGATTGTGTAGCAGTGGGGCCCCTGCAGAGAGCAGACACCCGTGGGAGATTAAAACACAGTACATTCAGCAGACAGGGAGAGAGAGCACATTTTGGTCTGGTGGGCCAGTAGGTTGACGATCATGGGGAAGCTGCAATGTGCTGCTTATGTGGAGCGCCTTGGGAGGCGTGGGACACAACCCTAGGGCTTTTCTCATCAACCGCGACACCTTACGGCTCTAGGCCGGCCTCCTTCCCATCATCCTTCAGTGGTCTATGATTGAGGCGAGGGGCAAGACAGAGCAAGGACGATCCAGGCTGCATCACATCTGGCCGTGATTGGGAGTCCCATAGGGCGGCGCACAATTGGCCCAGCGTCGTTTGGCCGGGGTAGGCCGTCATTGTAAATAAGAATGTGTTCTTAACTGAATTGCCAAGTTGAATAAAAAAAATAAAAAAATAAAAGAGCAGGTCCAGTTTGGACCTCAAGAGTACAGAGGTCTGTTTCTACTGAGCCAATCATCCAGCCACTTCAACCTACTCTGAGCTCTCCATACATCTACATAGCTCAGGCCTGACCAAAGCGTTTTGTGGTCATGAAATTAAAAGCGGACAAGGGGAGTTGACCACAACAGCATGTTTGAGGATGACCAAAGGGCAGTGACCACCACAGAATGCTTGAGGATGACCAAAGGGCAGTGACCACCACAGAATGCTTGAGGATGACCAAAGGGCAAGTGACCACCACAGCATGTTTGAGGATGACCAAAGGGCAGTGACCACCACAGCATGTTTGAGGATGACCAAAGGGCAGTGACCACCACAGCATGTTTGAGGATGACCAAAGGGCAGTGACCACCACAGCATGTTTGAGGATGACCAAAGGGCAGTGACCACCACAGCATGTTTGAGGATGACCAAAGGGCAGTGACCACCACAGCATGTTTGAGGATGACCAAAGGGCAGTGACCACCACAGCATGTTTGAGGATGACCAAAGGGCAGTGACCACCACAGCATGTTTGAGGATGACCAAAGGGCAGTGACCACCACAGCATGTTTGAGGATGACCAAAGGGCAGTGACCACCACAGCATGTTTGAGGATGACCAAAGGGCAGTGACCACCACAGCATGTTTGAGGATGACCAAAGGGCAGTGACCACCACAGCATGTTTGAGGATGACCAAAATTGCATCACTGAGAAAATCTGTGAGTTGAACTAAAGTTCTAGTATCTTTAATAGCAACTAATAATGTAAAAATGCTCATATATAATGTATAAGACGATTCCTTTTTGGACCATGCCGTGCAAGCACAGTACACCACTCTACTAGGATCCTGTTGCGTTTGTTTGAGAGGAGGGGGAGTTTGTGAACTTGAACTTCACACAGGCCGATGAGGAAGGAGGAAGGGAGGGAACAGAAGAAGGAAAGGAGGGTAAGGGGTTGCACAGGAAGTAGAGTGTGGGTGGAGTCAGAGTTCAACGCCTGATTTCCAGCTCCCTCCACACACCCTCTCTGTCCTTCTGACCCTCTCTGTTGCTCCATAAGAGAAAGAGAGAGGGGATAGAGAGTGAGGGTGAGAGGCTCTGCTGCTGCTGCTGTGTGTGTTGTTGTGGTGTAAAAGAGGATTCGAAAAACAAAACGGGATCTCCTAACTGCTTTGGGGCTTGTAGCTCATAACTACTCGCTCATCATGACTACTCGTGTATGGCCATCGCCCTGGCAACGTTTACTTAGTAACGCAATAAACGCATGTCTCCATTCGTTACAATTAACACCTTTGGTTGCCAAGGAAGTTATGTCCAAAACATACAATATGCAAAGGGCCTTGTCTGATTTGCCTTTGTTGTTGATGTAGAGTGTTTATAGCTAACTGCTATGTCGGTGGATGCCCAGACCAAAAAATAAAATAATAATTGTCGCAGTGTCTGTTAGCTCTCGTCATGGCCTGGCTTGCAACGAGGCTGCAGTCTTCTTCTAATTGATGCTATTTTGGACAGGGCAGGAACTATTTGAGGAAAGGTTATGTGTGGCAGAAACTAGCAAGGACAGTCAATCTTTCTGGTGTGTATGTGTGTGCGTGTATGTGCAGTGCTAGCTAACATCTCCGACCACAAGAACATCCTCTGCTGTTTTGGGAGTTAAGAGGGGCCGGAAAGTTAAGAGGGGCCGGGCGGTGGGGGGATGGGTGTGTGTGTGTGTGATGATATTTAGAACATGTGTTGCCACTCGAACAGGAAAAGGAAGCTTGCGTCTGGCCATGTGACACTCTGAGGTAATATTTCTGTCTGTCCTCTACTCAACACTCGGCCTCAGAGCCTCAAAGTGCAATTAACACGGCAACACAGATATAAACCGTTTCCTGAGAGAAATAGAGAGGAAGAGAGAGAGAGAGAGCGAGAGAGAGAGAGAGAGAGAGAGAGAGAGAGAGAGAGAGAGAGAGAGAGAGAGAGAGAGACTAGCAGTCAGAGGTGAGAAGCGAGGCGAAAAGAAGGGAGAAAAAGAAGCCTCAAACCAAAAACTACAGATCTCAATCTAACAGTCTTCACCTCTTTCGCAAGAGTTAGCCACCATGTGGCCTATGAGGCAGCTAAAGTGTTGGTTTATCTATGAGTCAGAGTATGTGCCACCCACCACTGAAGAAGCTCTTGACCTTTAGGTATCCCACACTGAGCCGAAGCACAGACAACTTGTCCAGCCTCGCACATACGTCCTCCGAGAACGGCAACAGCCCGGTCAACTTGTCCAGCTCTCCGTTCAGCCGATCCCTGTGGCGCTTTGACGGATTCGATTTGATGCCATCTGTAGGAGGGGGTTTAGGACTGAAAAAGAGAGAAAAATAAGTTACGGTTCGATGATGGGGGTTTAAAATTGATGCAGGGTTTTTCAACCCAAGAACTTGGTCTTTCTATTATTGCCGAAGAGAGGCATACTGGTACTGAGAATTACACACCAGAGTAGAAAGTGTGACAAGCAGCCCCGGGTCTCTGCTAAACAGCCTGGTTTCTCTGGTGATGATGAAACCATCTTGTAAGAAATATTTTGGTAAAGAAGAGAATGGAATACTAGTGCATATATTACATGGAATCCGATTTCATTTTATTGTAATGTGAAAATGCCTGATCAATTTAGTCCTTAATGAAGTTGGATCTACTCTATGATTTTAGCTGTGTGCTATTCGGGTTAGGGTATTCCCCTGTCCACTGTTGGGTTTCTGTTGAAGGGAGTTATGGCACTAAAGAAGACTCTAAGGCTGTTGAAAAGCATACATAGGGCCACTTCAGGAAATGAAATGTGATCCAGACCCAAAAACCTCCAAGAACAATTGTCTTTCACAGAGATGTCTCAAGTTTACAAATGTACAAAATGGCACCCTATTCCCTAAAGCACGTGTCAAACTCAAGGCCAGCGGGCGGTTTGAGTAAATACATATATTTACTGAACAAAAATATAAACGCAACATGCAACAACTTCGACAATTTTACCGAGTTTCAGTTCATATAAGGAAATCAGTCAATTTAAATAAATGAATTAGGCCCTAAACTATGGATTTCACATGACTGGGCAGGGGCGCAGCCAATCAGAATTAGTTTTTTCTCCCACAAAAGGGCTTTATTACAGACATAAATACTCCTCAGTTTTATCAGCTGTCTGGGTGTCTGGTCTCGGACAATCCCGCAGGTGAAGAAGCCGGATGTGGAGGTCCGGGGTTGGCGTGTTTACACGTGGTCTGGGGATGTAAGGCCGGTTGGACATACTGCCCCCCCAAAAAAAAAATTACGTTGGAGGCGACTTATGGTAGGGAAATTAACATTACATTCTCTGTTAACAGCTCAGGTGGACATTCCTGTAGTCAGCATGCCAATTGCACGCTCCCTCAAAACTTGAGACATCTGTGGCATTGTGTTGTGCGACAAAATTGCACATTTTAGTTGCCTTTCATTGTCACCCAGCACAAGGTGCATCTGTGTAATGATCATGCTGTTTAATCAGCTTCTTGATATGCCACACTTGTCAGGTGGATGGATTATCTTGGTAAAGGAGAAATCCTCACCAACAGGGATATAGACAAATTTGTGCACAGAACTTGAGAGAAAAAAAAAACATTTTGTGCATATGGACAATTTCTGTGATCTTTTATTTCAGCTCATGAAAAATGGGACCAACACTTTATATGTTGCGTTTAAATTTTTGTTCAGTACATACAGAAATGTCTCTTCACTCTGTCCAGCTAGCTAACAGTCATCGAAACGAAAGCTTGACAGTCAATAAGCATCGAACATTCCGAAAGTGATAGGTAGAGGACAAGTTTTTTTGCACATTTTGACGGCAAGCTCAGTTTAAACTGCGGCCCTCCGGACCTCGGTGAAGATCGAAAGCGGCCCGCGTGGAACATTTGTATGACACCCCGGGCCTATAGCATCAAAAGTAGTGAACTATAGGGAATACAGTGTCATTTCAGATACATACAGAGACGCGTTCCCCTTTGATAGTTGAAGAGTAGCTGAAACAGATGTGATTCTCAACCTCAAGTAAAGAACCACGCCATTGGTGCAGTATGACGTCATCCTGATTCCTCACAAATACAGGCCTCTGTGTACCAGGTGTTTTGTCTTAGAGTAAGTCTCACCAAGCACCTTTGGGTCACAGCAACTGCACTCTCTCTGGCATATTCCTAGAAATGTACTTAACTCTCTTTGTAAACTGTCAAATAGCATAACTAATCCATTATAATGTTCAACTAACTACAATAGGCCTTAAGTCCAAGAGCTTGTATTAGGCTGGTCAGAGTTGTTTTAGGCATTTGATAAGCAAGGCAATATTAGCTTTGTGTGTCAAGTATACTGTACATCATAATCATCCATTCCAACAAAAAAAACTATGTGAAAAATGTTATTGGAAATGAACTTTAAGACATATAAGAAAAACTGACAAATGTATTAGAAATGAATTGTCATGGACATAGATGACATTTCAAACCCTAAACCTTATAATGTTGTTAACATAGTGTGTCATTGGTCTACTCTTACCAATCCTTAAAACCAACAAGTTCTCCCACTTCAGAATTTCCTGGTTCAATGTTTGGGAGAACCTTGTCTTGAGAAACCAAGCCATTGTTGTCAAATGGAGGTCTGTTGTAACCCAACGCCGTATTTTCCCCACCAAGGGTTTACCCAAAGGGATTTCAACAGTAACTCAAGCCAGAGGTTTGGAACCAAATTATACATTCCCAGAAAACAAGGGAAAGTGATGACACCCGAGACTGGCCTTGGGGACAATAGGCCCTTCATTCAGACCATCTCTGTCCGTCCACCATCTTGGATTACATCTTGGATACCTCACACAGACGGAGGTACCTTCATTGTTGTAGCACAGGTGATATCACAAGTTAGTGACAAATTCCAAGTGACATTAGCATGTTTTGATATGGGTGCACGTAGTTCAATGTTACAGTAGTGTACTCTTAATCACTGCAAGGACCACACAGTGATGTTTACATACTTACGTATTTATAATGAGATAAGTGCTAGCATTTTGGCTCACATCATTAAAATGGCCAACATTTCCATAAACAGTTCAAACCAGACGGACGAGATCTGAACCAAAATAGATAACAGGCCAGTCTTCCAAAGGTCAACCTGATGGCTGAACAGAGGAGGAGTGATAGAGGAACCAGATCTAGGTCATCTGATTTTGAGTGTTGTAACCGACACATGACAACGAGAGGCCTGTGCACGTTTGGAAATAGCGGGGCCCAGGCCTGGATTCAAATAGTATTTATTTTCCATCAAATACTTTCAACATTTGACATAGCCATCACGGAGTGCCAGATGGGCAAGGTTTTGCCTTTTGGGCCTATTCTATTGGTTACTTTGCGCCAGGCAAGCTCAACCAAGGTCAGCTAAAGTATTTGAAAGTGCACAAATACTATTTGAGCCCGGCTCTGGTAAGGTCATTCCCACCCTGATAACCTCCAGTAGAACTCTATCTGTCTCTGGTCCACCACAACAAAACAAGACTGGAATTAAACTCGGATGGCTCAACCTGCAGCGTTCGCCTTGCCCACCTCGCTGGCCCTCTCACCATGACTCATGCTGTAGGTCCAATTCTTAAAACAATGGATGTGTAGTGTTATGTTATCTATCTTGGCAGAGTTTTACCATCTTCTTGCAAGACTGCTTTCCCAGACTCCCAAACAAAGGTACTTTGTCTGAGTCAGTCTAGCAACAACCCCTGAATAAGATTAGGTTCTATGTCTAAAATAACAAGTACATCAAAACTGTCTAGCATTCTTTCTAAACTGTTTGGTAAAGAAGAAAAAAAGACAAGGTAAATACTGTCTAACATTCTTTCCAAACAGCCAAGACACTGTCTGTGAAGTAATGGTGAAGGTAGTAGCCACACCTGTGGATGGGGAATAGGGGTCCCTTAAAGTAAAACTTTAAAATGTGGGGATGTGAATGCATGGTCATCACCATCAAAGTCATATTAATCCGTTGACATGCTGCCGAAAATAGCCGAGTCACTTCCGGCTCAAGTGTTACCGTAATGAGCTTCTGGTGAGGGCCGTTACAGTTAATGTAGCCATGTGACGTCACTGACAAGTGGCAGGCCAGCGGTGGAGGGGTGGCCGAGGGTCTGGTGTGGACTGGAGAGCCAGGGTCTAGGCTGTCTGTCTGTGTGTCTGTCTGCCTGTCGGGTTCCATGTCTGTCTGTCTGTCTGTCTGTCTGTCTGTCTGTCTGTCTGTCTGTCTGTCTGTCTGTCTGTCTGTCTGTCTGTCTGCCTGCCTGTCGGGTTCCATGTCTGTCTGTCTGTCTGTCTGTCTGTCTGTCTGTCTGTCTGTCTGTCTGTCTGTCACTCTCATTTGATTCACAGAGAAATCACAAAGAGTAATGCTTTTTCTGTTCTGAAACGGAAAATCAACAACTATAAGTCAGTGACCTAGTGAGAGTGGCGGACTGAGTATCATACTCAGAGGAATGTCTACTAAAACACTAGCGATGCATCCCAAATGGCATCCTATTCCATATATAGTGCACTACATTTTTACCAGAGAGCCCTATGAGCCCTGGTCAAAAGTAGTGCACTATACTGTATACGGAATAGAGTGCCATTTGAGAGGCAGATTAAGCCTGGTCTGCACACAGCAGCCACACAATGATATCATTGTGGAGGTAGAAAAAACTCAATCTATTGGACATTATAGAACTGTAGACACTGTCTCCTGCCGTAGGTAATGTTATATCATCAATCTTCTCTTTATAAAAGGCCAACAGGTTAGCCTGTGCCATTGTTCCAACCTTCTGGAAATCTGATAGAGGGAGAGAGCAATGAAAAGGTAATGTTTACATATCGGGCTGGTAGAAAGTGTGGAGATTAGAGAAAGAAAATACTTTTTCAAAATTTAGTAAAATACTTGCTGAATAGGGTCATAAGGTTATAACTAGGTAATAATAAAGTAATTACTCATACTTATTAACTCAATGAGTCCCACCATATCGCTGGTGCGTTTCGGACTTCGAACATTGTGCGTCTGAGCTACAGTCTTCTTGTACCATTGGAATCGTCTAATTCTCCTGCATCCGTAAATACCAACCATTAGTCTGTTTGATTACCGGCGGCTGAGCTAGAGCAGTATTTGTGAGACAAGGGCGGAACCCGAAGGGGCCCGGGGCAGGTTTTTTTATGCAGAAATGTCTGTAGAGTCCGAATGGTTTGAGCTACAAACTATTAAATGCATTCTATGAAACGCTAAGACTCTCACAAACATGTGTTTTGATCTATGTTGCTCACAAGCTACGTAAGAGTCATTAGAAGGTAAGGGGTTCTTCTATATAGAAGATCATTGGAAATCCCAGGACAATGTGTCAATAACACTGTAATATGCTCAATGAATTGCTGACAAAAACTCCAAACAAACTCCAAACACAGTTGTCACTGACAAGTTGGATATTCATTTCCCAGTGAGCAAACAATTGCTGTACTTACAGCAATCATGTAAATTATTTTTTGTAATCAAGTTTATGCTTAGACGGATCTTATTTTTTTATTGACATCTCATAAATGCAACTCTTTATGTAAATATAAGGGCTGGACATGCAGATAAATGACAGTCAGATAAACTAAAATTAGATTTTTGCTGGAATCTTGGGACCAAAATGTTCTGAATAGTGCAATAAATTGAAACATTTTTTAAAAAACGATTTGTTCAAGTATTTTTTTTTTTGCCAGAAAATACAACTGTATAACTTTGTGTGACTTCGAAATATGGTAATTTGCAGAGGAAAATTTTTTGAAATTCAAAAAAGTTTGTTCCTCATGACTGGAAAAAAACCGCAGGTCTATTAAATTACAAAATTTCGACCCAGTTTTCCCTGCTCTCCCTCCCCCATGTAAGTATTGCATGAGAGCGCAGCCAATTTTCAACTTGATTATGACTAATGCAAGACTACCATTTCCATGCCAGACCATAACTACACACCAAAACTCAATCTTAAGGTAACCCTAAAGACTTGAGGAAGCATTTATAGCAGGCTATTGTGGAAAATACTGAGAACTTAAATAGAGATTGTATAGATAACACATCGAATGAAAATGGTTTGGAACGAGAGTAGTCTCAAATTAGTTGGGCATCGTTGTATCTGCAGAATCACTGCAGATACCCAGAGCTATACCAACTTTACGCACAACTTAAACACAAAACCAGTATCATAATATGCATATTATTAATAGAATATGATCAATTGTAGATTGATACATAACACGTCAATCAATGTGTGTGTCGTAAAAATGCATTCACCCATAAATGTATGACAAAAGGTAGTGAACATGCACATCGGTCTTATTTGCGTAACTTGATTTAGTGAAGCAATGTAATGTAATATTTCCTTTACACAAAGTAGCCGTATCTTTAAACTTGAAAATTATATTCAGAGTTGCTTACATTTTCTGAACAGGCTTCTTCCGTTTCTTAGCTGCATACTGCGCCGTACTCCCCAACATGATGTATATCTATCTCACTAAGAAAGTCTACAGAATAAGACTATCTAATACGTTTCCCTCTTATTCTTGCAGATAGTTTTCGAAGACACACGACCTGATAAAGCTCTGTATCATGTAAATATCCACAAGGACTCCGTTCCGATGTACAGAACGTCTCATACGTCGAAGCTCCAAATATGCGCAGACACTATTCCTCTTGGTATACCAGACCGATAAATCCAAAATTGCTTTTTGATTGTAAAAGGTTAGACAAACTTTTCAAACTGCACAGCAGCTAGAAATGTCGTGCGTGAACCGAACACATTTGACTCCTTCCTTTTTTATATATTTGTTATGCTGTCATCCCTAATGCATTAACATACTGTACACTCCTCCAGTTGGGCGAACGTAAAGGCTGCGTTTTCTGCTGTTCGAACCAATCCAGAGCGCTGGTTCACTGCACCAGGTACAGTGGGGCTGCTCGCTATTGGTGCAAAGCGCTTTCAGGAAATATGAGAGAGAGAGAGAGAGAGAGAGAGAGAGAGAGAGAGAGAGAGAGAGAGAGAGAGAGAGAGAGAGAGAGAGAGAGAGAGAGAGAGAGAGAGAGAGTTTTATGTCTACTGTTAATTTGTATTGTTTATTTCTCTTTTATTTATTATCTACTTCACTTGATTTGAGAATGTTAACATATGTTGCCCATGCCAATAAAGCCCCTTGAATTGAATTGAGAGATGTACCTTTAAAGAGGCAATCTGCATTTCTAACAATATAGAAGCGGTTGACCCCGCCACTGTTTTGGTAAACATCTGAGGGATGGGGCTGGAGAAATATATCCACTCTGAAATTCATAGACAGAGGCACAGAGCTATGGACTCAAGGACTGAGTATCCATGTTATCAAAATTATAGTTGTAACCATGTTTTGAGGTTATACAGTGATCGTTTCTAATGACATTGTTTACAAACAAAAGAGTAAAACAAGCTTATATGTTGGGTCTGATGGAGTACTAAGCTCAAGAGGTTACATTATTCAAGAATCAATGGGTATATATATATATACAGTATCATTCATTTACATTTTAAAAATTGGTTTAGAAAGTGCAGATTGCCCCTTTAAAGGCGGAGTTGTTTATGATATATACAACGAGGACAAACTGTACGTATTGTACTTACATAATCGTTTGCAACCTTTGATATCATGGAGAACGCCCTCAGAGCTATGTGCAATAACTCATTTCAATTTAAATGCTGGCTATTGTCCTGGGCCTCTAAACTTATACTTGAATGCTAGGGTAAAACATTTTTAATATACACAATTTCAGATCATTTTATGTTAGTGCATGAACTTTGGCAACCAAACATTTCCAAAGCCACTTTCTCCCATGCAATAGTATGTAATAGATAGCCAGGTATTCCCGGGCTACAGGGCTCTACCATAACCTTGTTACCATGTGGTTGTAGCATGGTTCAATGATGCTGGGAACTTTTCAGACACTCTTCCCATAAAGATGACTTATTGCTTCTGGTTCAATGATGAATGTGGTAATGGTTGCCTAGGGTTGTCTTGAAGAGTTTTTTTGTTGTTGATTTCAACAAAGAAATGCTGTCATGTCCATGGGCTTTTGAAACTCCCCAAACCACAATCCATTAAATACACTTGCAAACTATGGACAGTTATTGTAAAATGCCTTGTTTTATTCCATCTCCTCTTTCCTCTGTGACAACTTAGCTTGGCCAATGGATCCTAGTAGTAGGACAGTATTTCCAGGACATGATCATATTGAATCATTCAATTCTGAGGGAAACTGAAGTGAATGATTAACACTGCCAATAGGGACTTACAGGTAAAAATTCGACAACTTCAAGGAGACACAAGGGACAGGATTATAATCACATAGAATAGAAACTAATAGAATAGGATAGAATAAAATAGAGCCTCACTGTATCAGGACTTTGCTACGACCAATCATGTGGACTGGGCCAGGGAGGCCAATGTTTACTAACACGTTGATATGTTCTGTACTCAGGCTGCAGTGATGTTGACACCCCAGACTGTGATTGGTTTGGTTGGGTCGCCCAGGTGTTGCTGTCTGACAGGGAGTGGAAAAACACACACAGCCTCTGACCGACCACATTGACCACGGAGCATAAACCATCTGCAGCACACACATTGAAACAGTGTCAGTAAAAACAAACAGCCACAGAAAGGAGAGTGAAGCACACCACAGAATAGCTGACAGCTTCGACTTGGCCGTGGCCGCAAGTTAACGTCTTTGAAAAAGTAGGAGTTCAATCTATACCCTTCATTACTGTTCAATCTGTCACCCTTTACTCCTACACCCTGTCAGTAAACAGAGGATTGGGGTTGAAAAGGTCTCTCTGTTCTAGTTCTTGTTGATTAATCAGTCAATCACAATGTATTTTGGCTTCATATATTCAGCTGCTGGCAATGACATAGCGTTCCTACATCTTTCATACCCACTGTTTGTGTGTGGATCCACATATCGACAAAGTATTTGGCCAATTGTCGACTGAAGCAATGTATTGGGGTTGACACTCTAATGGAAACGTTGAGCACATGAAATCGCTTAAATTGAGTGCAATTCCAGAACTAACACCAGTTGGTTATTTTGTGCCTGTTTTTTCTGCGTCTGTTTCCCCCCTATGAACAACACTCACCAGAAATCATTTGGCATAGCTGCCTATTAAAAGGTCCCATCCAAGCAAGCATTTGAAATCACCGTCACAGCCACTGGAGGGAAAGTTTCTGCCATAGCGAAGAACAAATTAACACATGGGGAAACCTATTTCGTTACCATAGAGCCACTGTTGTTGGTGCTTATAAACAAACCAATAACAAGTAAGCAGCTATTTATGATATACCACAATCTGGCACCATTAAATGACTTTTACAGTCAAAAATACATCCAGTTACATTAAAGTTTGACTTGAAATAAAGAAAATCTGTCCGGATAACATACAGGAAACTGACACACAGACCTTAGTTAGTGAAGCTGTCTCGGTAGCACTGTCATTATGTAGATTGCGGAGGGCGTGTAAATTGTATGAATTCAAATGAAGAATCGACTGTTTGTAGTGAGAACAAATGGAGTTGATAAAAACCCTCTCTGTTTTGACATTCATTTGAAGCACGGTTCCATTATTGTCATGATGGAGTTCAGATCTGAAATTCTTCTTCAATCTGAAATATGATTTATAAAATGCTGTTAAGATAGCTGTAGTATGATACAAATTATAGGGTTATTGTGAAGGTAGAATTCAGTTAGCTCTATCTGACATGTCAAGAACTAAACATGGAACATTAACAAAACTGCACTGTTAACATGAGCTAATTAAAGAATTGCACATTTAGAGTTATACAATTCAGAGATGTTTATATTGTTTGGCAAGGACAGGGTAAAACTGTGGTTAGTTCCCAGTTCTAGATGGCAAATCAAAGATTGTTCCCATAGTGTTTAACAAGACACGCAGAGGTGATTTTAATACACTAGTAAATCTGTTGAAAACAGTTTTAAATGTTTTAAATGTTACTCATTGAACTTTTACTGGGTAGTATTTAGTTCTATAACCAGCTTCATAAAGTGAAATGAGTGCTGTGTCATTTTGCATTCTTCTCAATTATCACATCTTTCTGTACCTGAATCCATGATATAGTGCTTCAGAAAACTGATGTGCTTTGAAGGAAAAACAAAAGAAAATGCCATTTATATGTCATCTGCCTTCACAAAGTATTTGTTGGCATGAAGGGACTAAGATGTACTTGTTTGTGAGTTTCGTAACCAAGGACAGTTTAGGTTGCATGATGGGAAATGTAAACAAATTAGCTGAGAGAGGTTATCCAATACAATACTCAGATTTAATAGGTTTGAGGCATGAAGTAGGTGGAAAATGTACCTTCGCTGCCTGGTCTCTACCCTCAAGTAATAGGTACCCCCCTGGTCCCCTCTGCTCACCCTGCAGTTATTGACTGACATTACATTCTTATTAGAGCAAGGGATTCTGCCCCTAGAGGTGAAAACCAGAACCCTTGTAGGGCAGGTCGGCAATTTACAAAAACAGAGGCCGAGGAATTTGGCACTATGACCGTTCTATACAATCCATTTATATGTATATCTGAAAATCACTGACCATGGTTATTCATGTTCACAGCATTGCTGTTTTCCTGATACTGATGCCTTCTGACAGTGTTGGAGTCTGGTCTAACGAGTTGGTGTGGATGATGCTGTTTTGAAGAGAGCATTATGTCTTTCTCTGCTCTCGCCGTTCATTTGACGAAAACACTGACTGAAGCACTGGATCTTCAAAAGACTCAACTGGCTCGAAGATCAGAACTCAAGCTGTTGGATGGCCGCCTTGTCCAGTCATCAATTTGTGCTGTACTTATAAGGGTGCAACACTGGTGGAAAAACAACAACAACCTAGCTAAATCTGATACTGTCACATAGGTCTGGGAACAGTTACAGGAGCTTACCGCCAATCAAAATGGCTGCCGAAGGTTGCGATTTGGCATCGTTTCATTTGCTACAAGTTGTTTGTGTTTACCTCTCTTTGAGGCAGAGAGGGGAAGTCCGGGGTTGTCTGGTTCACAGAGAAAGGAAGGGATTAAATCCATTGTTAAATCCAGAAGTGGCCCTTACCCTTTACTCAGATCTGAGTAGCCATGTCTAGCCAAGCACCTGATCTGTGGAAGAAGAAAATAAAGAGTCTACAAGGAAATACAAGTCTTCTCCCCAGTAAAGTTCAGTGAAGATCTCTCTGCGCTCTCATCGTTATATTTATGGGTACCGTCATGTATCATCGTACATAATATTGAATATATTATGAGTATATGCTTAGAGGATATCTGTCGTCACACAATCTCCACCTTAAAGTACCAAACCTGAGAGAGACTCATTCTTCAAACTCAGTCCAGGTCTGGACCCTGGACTAACACACGCGCACACGCACACACGCACGCACACACCCACCCTGTGTGCAAAACAGGGTGGGGAAGAGTTGGTCGGTCGGGTCATTGTATAAACTTTACCTTTCCGTCTGGTCATGGCTTTTTCCATGACAGCTCTAACTCTCTCTCTCCAGCCCAATGAATCACAACTGGGTTTAATGGAAGGGACTTGACCTTTGTGGGCGTTAGGTTGGCCTTTTGGAAGACAAATTGGTACCATTTCTCATCTTGTTGAGATGAGAGATTATTAGCTGTGAACTTTTTAAAGGAGGCGAGGGTAGTGGGTTATGCTCGCTGTCATGCAGAGTAATGAGTGGGCTTTAGGACTGTAGTCTTCATTCCTACTCAGGAAATGATTTGTTTGTATCAAATACTGAAGTTAGCCTTCACTTTGGCCTTGCCTCTATACTTTCAACAGAAACTGAAGACCACCATTTATTTAATAAAACAGTGTGTGAGGTATAGTACTCCTAAGTGCCTACCTAGCTGACATGTTTTGAATAGTCAGGCTAGGGTGTGTTATTTGTCCTCTACAGTGTAGATGGAAGGGCTCTAAAGTACGTTTCTCTCCTGTGAATAGATTATGGGTGCACACACTGGGTCTCCTGACGGTAGAAGTGGACACAGATCTAGTCATCTCAGATCTCTACAAGTGCCAAGGAGGTAGGAGATAGGAGTTGGTTTGGGATTTAAGGGATATCTCTGCTGCCCAACCTACTGGGAAATGGCTGGCCGACTAAACTGTAAACTCCAGTCTGTACCCCACAGGTATTTATTTTTTAAATGTATTTTTAATTTCACTTTTATTTAACCAGGTAGGCTAGTTGAGAACAAGTTCTCATTTACAACTGCGACCTGGCCAAGATAAAGCAAAGCAGTGTGACACAGACAACAACACAGAGTTACACATGGAATAAACAATCAACAAGCCAATAACACAACAAACAAGTCAATGATACAGTAGAAAAAAAGAGAAAGTCTATATACAGTGTGTGCAAAAGGCATGAGGAGGTAAGCAATAAATAGGCCATAGGAGCGAATCATTTCAATTTAGCAGATTAACACTGGAGTGGTGTGCAAAAGAGCAGAAAAGTAAATTAAAAACAGTATGGGGAAGAGGTAGGTAGATGAGGTAGGTATAATGGAAGGGGTTAGTTTTGCAGTGGTGGAAAAGTACTTGATTGTCATACTTGAGTAAAAGTAAAGATACCGTACCAAAATAGAAAATGACTCAAGTAAAAGTGAAAGTCACCCAGTAAAATACTATTTGAGTAAAAGTCTAAAAGTATTTGGTTTTATAAATATACTTAAGTATCATAAGTAAATGTAAAAGTACAAATTATTTCATATTCCTTATTAAGCAAACCAGACATTTTTTATTGACAGACAGCCAGGGGCACACTCAAACTAATTTACAAAAAAAATTGTGCTTAGTGAATCTGACAGATCAGAGGCAGTAGGGATGACCAGGGATGTTCTCTTGATAAGTGTGTGAATTGGACCATTTTCCTGTCAAAATGTAACGAGTACTTTTGGGTGTCAGGGAAATGCATGGAGTAAAAAGTACATTATTTTCTTTAGGAATGTTGTGAAGTAAAAGTAAAAGTTGGCAAAGATTAAAAATAGTAAAGTACAGATACCCCCCAAAAATTACTTAAGAAGTACTTTAAAGTATTTTTACTTAAAGTACTTTACAACACTGAAGTTTGGGTACCTTAAAGTTTGGGTTTGAGTGTAGCTAACAGGTCTGACTGCTGACACCCAGGCTAGCCTTCTCACCACTCCTAATGCTCAATTTTCTCCAAGTGTGAGAAAATAAACATGTTAATGAGGAGTGGAGCTGCGCACCGAATGAGGCTAGCTCCACATGTGCTTCGAGTTGGGACGAAGTATTGGGAGGCTTAGGTCTGACAAAGCCCCATTGGTCACTGATATAAGGCTGCAGCACTTTCAGGCCCTTCCATGGGCCACCCCATAGACTCCCACACATGTTACAATCACTTAGGTGCAGGTTGTCATTGTTGAGCTAATTTGAATCAGACTGATATATTCTCAGATTGTCTAGATCAAAGTAACCAACTCTTAATCAGCTTCCTAAATCGAACCATTTTTGACATCCCCCCCCCCCCCCCCCCCACACACACACTTAAAAAAGTGAATAACTAGTAAATGTACAGGAGTAATCATCCAAGGCTGCCATCGCAGTGCTTTGGCAAACACGGAATTCCTAGTGATTCTATGCATCATAACATAACACATGTGTGTAATCATGCTTTTCAGATTGAAAAACATCACCACAAATTTTTGGGGTACCTGATGAAGTGCAAATTGGGCAGTAGACTCACTTTATCTCCAGGCCATCAGACTTTTAAACAGTCACCACTAGCCGGCCTCCACCCAGTACCCTGCCCTGAACTTTAGTCACAGTTACTAGCCGGCTACCACCTGATACTCTACACTGAACCTTAGAGACTGCTGCCCAATGTATTTACATAGTCTTTAAACAACTGGTCACTTTAATAAAAATAATAATACTTTTTTACTCAATATGTATATACTGTATTCTAGTTGAGGCTCATCCTATATAACTACTGCTGTACAGTCGTGGCCAAAGGTTTTGAGAATGACACAAATATACATTTTCACAAAGTCTGCTGCCTCAGTTTGTATAATGGTAATTTGCATATACTCCAGAATGTTATGAAGAGTGATCAGATGAATTGCAATTAATTGGAAAGTCCCTCTTTTCCATGCAAATGAACTGAATCCCCCCAAAACATTCCACTGCATTTCAGCCCTGCCACAAAAGGACCAGCTGACATGTCAATGATTCTCTCGTTAACACAGGTGTGAGTGTTGATGAAGATACGGCTGGAGATTACTCTGTCATGCTGATTGAGTTCAAATAACAGACTGGAAGCTTCAAAAGGAGGGTGTTGCTTGGAATCATTGTTCTTCCTCTGTCAACCATAGTTACCTGCAAGGAAACATGTGCCGTCATCATTGCTTTGCACAAAAAGGGCTTCACAGGCAAGGATATTGTTGCCAGTAAGATTGCACCTAAATCAACCAATTATCGGATCATTAAGAACTCCAAGGAGAGCGGTTCAATTGTTGTGAAGAAAGCTTCAGGGCGCCCAAGAAAGTCCAGCAAGCACCAGGACTGTTTCTTAAAGTTGATTCAGCTGCAGGATCGGGGCACCACCAGTACAGAGCTTGCTCAGGAATGGCAGCAGGCAGTTGTGAGTGCATATGCACGCACAGTGAGGCAAAGACTTTTGGAGGATGGCCTGGTGTCAAGAAGGGCAGCAAAGAAGCCACTTCTCTCCAGGAAAAACATCAGGGACAGACTGATATTCTGCAAAAGGTACAGTGATTGGACTGCTGAGGACTGGGGTAAAGTCATTTTGACAGGTGTAAAGTCAATCCCCTTTCCGATTGTTTGGGGCATCTGGAAAAAAGCTTGTCCGGAGAAGACAAGGGGCGCGCTACCATCAGTCCTGTGTCATTCCAACAGTAAAGCATCCTGAGACCATTCTTGTGTGGGGTTGCTTCTCAGCCAAGGGAGTGGGCTCACTCACAATTTTGCCTAAGAACACAACCATGAATAAAGAATGGTTCCAACACATCCTCCGAGAGCAACTTCTCCCAACCATCCAGGAACAATTTGGTGACTAACAATGCCTTTTCCAGCATGATGGAGCACCTTGCCATAAGGCAACAGTGATAACTAAGTGGCTCGGGGAACAAAATATCAATATTTTGGGTTCATGGCCAGGAAACTCCCCAGACCTTAATCCCATTGAGAACTTGTGGTCAATCCTCAAGAGGCGGGTGGACAAACAAAACCCCACAAATTCTGACAAACTCCAAGCATTGATTATTCAAGAATGGGCTGCCATCAGTCAGGATGTGGCCCAGAAGTTAATTGACAGCATGCCAGGGCGGATTGCAGAGGTCTTGAAAAAGAAGGGTCAACACTGCAAATAATGACTCTTTGCATCAACTTCATGTAATTGTCAATAAAAGCCTTTGACAATTAAGAAATTATTGTAATTATACTTCAGTATTCCATAGTAACATCTGACAAAAAATATCGAAAGACACTGAGGCAGCAGACTTTGTGAAAATGAATATTTGTGTCATTCTCAAAACCTTTGGCCATGACTGTACACACCTTTTCTATTAATATACTGTCCATACCGTCTACATACCACATCCTATACTACATATTTATATTCTGGACTCTGACATTGCTCGTTCTAATATTTCTATATTTGTTCATTTCTTTCTTTTTAATTTTGGGATTTGTGTGTATCGTTTTGCATTGTTAGGTATTACTGCACTGTTGGAGCTAGGAATGTCAGCATTTCACGACACCCGTAATAACATCTGCAAAATATGTGTACGTGACCCAAAACATTGTATTTGATTTGATTTGTCCCCTTTCTTTCTTCACTCAATTCCATAAAAGTTCTGATGGACTCACATGAATTATGAAGAACAGATGCATAGTTTTCTTCACTATCAGAATTTTACGGGCAACAACATCCCACTGGGAACAGACGTCAATTCAACGTCTATTCCACGTTGATTCAACCAGTGTGTGCCCAGTGTGATAGGCCTATCTCCTTTTCCCAGTTCCCAAAATAATGAACTCCCATGATAAACTCCACTCGATGCTACTGCCAAGCTCCGCTGTGTAATGACTCTTTATATTGAATATCACGTCTACCTGGCTGGCACAACTTGGAGAGACAGGATAGTGGGATTTATGAGGAATGTTCCTCTCTCATTTTTTATCTGACTGGAAGTGTTTTCAAGACCGGAGTTGGAATTTCGGTAAAACTATTGGAAGCAGTTATCTCCCAGACATAAATAACAGAGTAATAGATAATCCAGCAGTCTTCAGACATCTACTTTCCTCAACTTGACCTGTCTGATCCAGCAGGTGAGGTGATCACCACAGTGATCATGGAGGAAGACAAACAGCTCACCTCGGGTCCTAGGGCATTGGGTTTATGACACCTGGGTCTGGCCTAGTTCCCCCAACCTTTGGGTTACCAAACCCGCGACTATCACTCACTCGGGACAAGTAGCATAGGCACAGATACTGTAAGCCGTGGTGCAACAAAAGGCACGGACACCACCTTACAGAACCATGCAAATGTTTCTAACGAAGAATGCAATTAAGGAGGCCCCTAAGGATCAACAGTAACTACATAAAATGTATTTACAGAGAGAAAAAAATGTCAAACAATATCTGCAAATGTCACTTACGATGTTTGTTCTGTTAGCAGGCAGCAGCAGTGCCATTGAAGAGGAGGCCTACTGTTTTAACGCTGGTAGCTACAGTAGAAACAAGGCCTTGTTTTCCATTCATTCACATAAGCCCAGTAATCAGTATGGCTAATCAGAAGTTGGAAAAGCCAGCACAAATAAATACGTGTGAAGGAATTCTCTCCCCCTCAGCCCGACCAACAGATGGGAACACTCCAAAGGGGAACAATTGTGTTTGGGTGCTTTCTACACTCCACACTTTCCGTCCGACTACTTAAGGATCTATTATGTGGGTTTGCCTTATGCGTTTTAATGGACATGTGTGGTGTTTAAGTGTGTTTCATAACACATCTACAAGAACTCAGATCAAGACCCTTTTTGTACAGTAAGTCATTACTGTTTTGATTTTGTGGGATGTTTTGATTTTGTGGGACCAATGTCAATATGTCTCTTTTGGAGTTTGGATAGTAGTACACTTCTCTATACTGTGAACACAAACATGTGGTTGTATTATTTGTGACCAGCACAAAGTCAAAGTTCCTAACCTCTGCGGCTTTGCCTTTTCATATATGAGTGTGCTGCAGTGCCTGCATTGTGGCCTACTGTAGCCTAGACACGAGAGGAGAGGCGACTGCATTGAGTCAACAGCAGATTCTTGGTGTTGAGGCTGTCTCGGCTCGGGCTACCTGACTCTATGTGGGTAGAGTGAGCCCCTTCCTTCGGAAAAACTGTGTTCACACGCGAGGGGCTGTGGGGCCCCACGTCCCAGCATTCTCAGGTGGTGACTTCAGGAGAAGACTGTGACGCTGGAGCTGAAAAACTGAGAGTGGGCCAGGCCTCTCTGGGACCCGCCATCCACAGCCTCTCAGCCCCCGTCTGTTATTTCTAGTGTTATTAAAGAGTGGGGCCTCCTCTGCTCTTGGCCGGGCTCTGTCCCTCCACTCATCTGTAGTTGATTAGGGCCCCGGTCGGTCGGTTGGCTTCTCCCTGGTTCCCCAGCGCTGACATGAGGTATGGGCCTAGCGAGGCCCAGGCTATACTCACAACGATAAACATGGCGGCTTCCCATGAACTCATGCATCCCCTTGTAGTGAATGAAAAAAATCTAACACTTTAGAACGAGCAGTTAACACTCGCTTCAAGCAGAACAGAGAGCGATAAAAGATCCCTGTTAATGCTAATGTTGTTGTATACGAGGCTGTCTGTCATATTTGTTGATGTATTTTGTCATTATTGGTTTGATCGGGGATGGATTTGATAACTAAGGTTGTGTTACAATAGCAAGCATGTGGTACTATGCCGTAGCCAGTCTACTATGCCATAGCCAGCTGCTACACTATACCATGTGGCTTAGAGCACCTGTCAAAAAAACACAACAGGACAAGCAAGGAGCTGACACTTCCTATTGCATCCAATAACAGCATCCTCGTCGAAAACATTTTACAGTAAATACATTATACCTACAGTATTTGGAAAAAATAGCCTCTTTTTTTTTTTTTAGAATGTCACATTTTGTTTCCTTTGGGTGTTTAATCTTGGTTTTCATTACATCACTGTCTGATGAAAATGTCTTATCTCCAATACAAGAAGTTTTCAGGAAATGAAAAATGAGCATATTTTCCCATTGAACTTCAGAAGCTATTTTGAATACATTTTAGATATTGGTCCTGGTTCAGAAATGTTCTATGTACATTGAGGGGAATTGATGCTTTTAATAAATGTACAAAATTACTATTGGCAACATTTCTGTCACGATGTTCTCAGACAGCAACATTATGTAAAGGTACAATCTCATATTTAATCAGTGGATGTCATTATTACTTTAGTTGCTTAAATTGATCTGACAAGACGTGCGAGTGAAAGTGCGAATTCCCCCGTCTAAAGGCCTGCACTCTCTCGCTCCCTCTCCAATGCCTATTGGCTTCATCCATACATTTCAATGGATGGGATTATGGACGCTGACTGGGAGATGTTTTTCCTGGAAACACCACAGTTTCCATTTCCATTGGCCCTTCCCTCCTCTGCATCACTGAACACTTGCTCATTCCCCCCAAAAGTCACACGCAATAGGACCGCTGTTCAACACACAGACTTGTAAATGTCAAATGTTAATCAACCATCACATTGTTCAAGGCACATGCAGAGGGTGAGTTATGGTTAAGGCCCTGCTTTGCTTGGCAGTCTTTTCTCTCTTTTCTCTTAGAGGGATGAAAGCCAACTGGGTATGGGTAGAGAGGCATGGTGTGGGCCTAAATTTGCTCAACAAATTCTGAGGTCAATTTACAATTGGATTTTGGATATCCCACATTCTATCACTACTCTTAAATATATGGGAAATGTGTCTTCTTGTGATTTAACTGGATATTCAACAATTTATTCAAAAATGTTCAAAGGGTTGGATACATTAGATTAATGAGGCAATATATACTGAATAATGCTTGCAATAGACATAGCCCATAATGAGCATATTGAAACTATTTGGGCTGAAAAAGAGGAGGAAGAGGGAACTACTAGATTAGATGCGCAGCAGTGAAACAAAAACTTTCTCTCTCTTAAAAGGGCTGATGGTCATTTCATAATATCGATCACGTTAGAGAGAAAATACATTTTGGCCCCCCATATACTGAGCCAAAAGCATAAACTTTTATGTACCGTGTTCGCAATCATTTCAATCATTTCTTTGTGTGATTGTTTTATCTGCCCTTAACTTACTTTACAGTTTTTTGTTTACTTTCTGTATACCTCTGTCAACACAGCTAGCGAGCTGAGTTAGCTACCCATTGGGCACATCAGTTCAACGTCTAGGAGACAGTCTTCAAGGTAAAGCCAAAGACAGTCATTACCGGATGTCGTGTGACGACACTGAATTAAAATGTGAAATCAACCAAAACCTGACTGGAGTTTTCAGGTAGAAAAAAAAAACCCTATCCCAAAATATTGGTAAAATGGAGAAGATAAATAAAATGCTGTATGTAACAACATTTCATACAATTTTTGGCCTCTTATTTAACAAGCTATTATATACACTTAGAGAAAAGGTGCTATCTAGAACCTAAAAGTGTTCTTCGGATGTCTCCATAGGAGAACCATTTGAAGAACCATTTTTGGTTCCAGGTAGAACACTTTTGGTTCTAGGTAGAACCCTTTCCTGACAGGGTTCTACACGAAACGAGTTCTATTTGAAACCAAAAAGGTTCTACCTGGAACCAAAAAGAGTTGTCCTACCGGGACAGCCGAATAACCCCTTTGGAACACATTTTTCTACGAGTGTAGCTAGCTATTTGGGTTAGCCAAGTTGAACTTGGCATGTAGCCTACTGCCGACTATCTGACAAATTGAGGAAGACGTTTATTGAATCATGCCTCTGTCTCTTTAGGTGGCAAGAGGTGCCCTTATAACCTCTGTCAGTTAACCAATCAGAGAGAGAGAGAGAGAGAGAGAGAGAGAGAAACACTTCTCAGACAGTTTTTCTGGTGGTAGTCCAGGTGTGGATGAATGTTCCATTGATGCATTCTCAGCTTTACAGTGTTTGCTCAATTATGCACTTAGCTCACTTTTTAACAGCTTTCGATTATGGATAGTTCTGTAAATCTAATTTGGCACTAAGCCTGCTGTAAACACTCATGTAACCCTAATGTGAAACACATTTCATAAACTTGCTTAGAGACAGTGATTTTTATTCTTTCTGAAAGCATGTAGAGCTATGAAATGTTTGAGTGACATTTTTTAATTGTCTTTCGGTACCTCATGACGTATCTTCTCGACTCAGAAAGGCTTGGATAGAATCTCAATTGCATACCCCTCGCATCCTCTCTCCTCTCTTCTCACCTCCTTCTCACAAACCAATGGATGAGAACGCCAGAGGTCCCTCCCCTTATGACCTTCTCCTCCAATGGGTTTTGAGGAGGAGGTGAGGAGAGATGAGAGAGAGGACTCGAGAAGTATGCAATTGAGATTCTCCCATAGAGAGACATCCAGGTAGAAATGACTGAGAGAGGCGTCAACTGGTGTGACCTGGAAGAGCATCTCACTCAAAACTGAGTGAGATGAAGGACATTTATCAATGGTCTGCTGTGCTCCTTCTAGGAGCCAAAGATTCCTAGTTAAGTCAAGTAAGTCATCTTCTGGGTCATCTTAAGAAGTCAAAGGCCTCTACGTTTCATTTTAGACCTGTATCCTCTTAGTGTTAAATTAGTCAAAATGTTTTAAGTTTTATAAGCTTGCTGAAGGCAATAAATTAGGTGGAGAACTTCACTAGCACCGCACAAAAAGTAACAACAACAAAAAAAACTGCCCCTATTGTGATACAAAGTGCAGATCAGGCTATTGTTTGATTTGGCCCAGAAAGAACAACTGCCAGTATGGAACCAACCTCAAAGTGAAATAACAAGTAATGTGTAAAATTGGGACAAGATGATCTGGGTGGAAAACGAGAGAGAAGTTGTTTGAACAGGAACAGGCGTTGGCAGACTTGGTGAGTTTTCAAACGCAGGTGAGGTTCGGTCCTCTGATCAGGAGTCCAGTAGTAGTGTTTCACTTCACTTCACTCAGGACTTGGCTCTTACTGGTGTCTGTGTGTGTGTGTGTGTGTGTGTGTGTGTGTGTGTGTGTGTGTGTGTGTGTGTGTGTGTGTGTGTGTGTGTTTGTTTGTTACTCAAACCAGACATCATTATGTACTATTTCACTGCTTCAGACTCGTCGTAAAAACAAGTGACCACACAGCCACTCAAAGGCAATGGCCTAAATTGCCTCTGGCACTTTTTCTCACAGTATCCAGAAATAACAATGAGCACTAAACGGCTTTCTGCATACTAAGCTACTTAGCTACTTTTTTTCTGGTGGCATTTGTAAAGCTGGCATGTAGTGTTTCAGTTCAAGACTTGGCGGTGTGTGTGTGTGTGTGTGTGTGTGTGTGTGTGTGTGTGTAGGTATTCATAAAGCTGTTATTTGCTCCTGTGGAGAGGGGATTGCAGGGATTGGGGCAGAGAGGTCAATAAACTCATTGGATGTTTTAATTAGCTCGCTTTTAATCCTCCTTTTTATTTACTATTTAACACATCTGAATTATTCTGCCTCAGAGGCTGGGAGGCTCTGGTTGTATAGAGGTTTAATATGATTCTGGGTGTCAGTGGAGGCTGGTGACTTGAAAATATAGGAGGATGGGAGACCCACAGTATAGTCACAGACTGCACAGAGTCCACAAAGCGTGTTTAAAAAATCATCAAAGACAAACTATTTTAACCCTAAGATTTAATAAATCAATTATTTTGTAAAATAGTATGGGGAATGGGAATGAAAGTTGATGTTGAATGCTGATACTTACACAGTGTTGGGAAGGGATCACAGCAGTGACTGAATGAGGTTATAAGACATGAGCTGAGGTGTTCGAGAGGCTTGACTTCAGTGCAGGTCAGGGTTTGAGGTGTTCAGAGGCTTCAGTGCAGGACAGGGTAGAGGTGTTCAGTGGCTAAGTTTCAGTGCAGGACAGGGGTAGAGGTGTTCAGTGGCTAGGTTTCAGTGCAGGACAGGTTGGAGGTGTTCAGTGGCTAGGTTTCAGTGCAGGACAGGGTAGAGGTGTTCAGTGGCTAAGTTTCAGTGCAGGACATGGGTAGAGGTGTTCAGTGGCTAGGTTTCAGTGCAGGACAGGGTAGAGGTGTTCAGTGGCTAGGTTTCAGTGCAGGACAGGGTAGAGGTGTTCAGTGGCTAGGTTTCAGTGCAGGACAGGGGTAGAGGTGTTCGAGAGGCTTGACTTCAGTGCAGGTCAGGATTTGAGGTGTTCAGAGGCTTCAGTGCAGGACAGGGTATAGGTGTTCAGTGGCTAGGTTTCAGTGCAGGACAGGGGTGGAGGTGTTCAGTGGCTAGGTTTCAGTGCGGGACAGGGTATAGGTGTTCAGTGGCTAGGTTTCAGTGCAGGACAGGGGTAGAGGTGTTCAGTGGCTAGGTTTCAGTGCAGGACTGGGTAGAGGTGTTCAGTGGCTAGGTTTCAGTGCAGGACAGGGGTGGAGGTGTTCAGTGGCTAGGTTTCAGTTCAGGACAGGGGTGGAGGTGTTCAGTGGCTAGGTTTCAGTGCAGGACAGGGTAGAAGTGTTCAGTGGCTAGGTTTCAGTGCAGGACAGGGTAGAGGTGTTCAGTGGCTAGGTTTCAGTGCATGTCAGGGGTAGAGGTGTTCAGTGGCTAGGTTTCAGTGCAGGACAGGGGTAGAGGTGTTCAGTGGCTAGGTTTCAGTGCAGGACATGCTCATCACAGATAGATGCTTGTTGGAGAGCTCAACTCTTCCACTGAGGGTGCGACAGGATTTAACAGGGAAGACAAAAAATAATAACACAACACAGTTGGACAGAAGAGCTAAGAATTTGTTAGTCCAAGCAAATTAATCTACCTCCTACATCTCCTGTAGTTTGAAGAAATTCATTTGAATGGAATAGTAACCTAAAAATGATCATCTATCACCATTCACTGTCTCAATCTTTCAATCTATCCAACAATGTCACCAACTCACCGAGCTTCTAAATCACACATGTGTAGATTAGTTCTCTGATCCTTTGGTTGAGTGGACAACATGTTAGTTCATACTGCAAAAGCTTTGATTGGTTGGAGGACGTCCTTCGGGAAGTTCTATGAAAGGGGGTGAGGAGCATGTGCCTCCTAGGTTTTGTATTGAAGTCAATGTAGTCAGAGGAGGATGGAAAATAGATGTCCTCCGGCTATACCATGGTGCTACCCTAGAGGGTGCTGTTGAGATTACTGTAGACCATTGCAAAACAGTGTGTTTTAATGAGGTATTTGGTGACATTTGAATATATTTACTATAGTTTTATCTAAAAAGGATTGCATTTTATTATTGTTTGACTATTTCTATTTTTCTGAAATTCACTGAGAAGGATGGTCCTTCCCTTCCTCGTCTGAGGAGCCTCCATTGGTGTGTGTGTGTAATGTGTTAACAATAACTGTCTTATTACAGTAGGTCCAGACATCATCCCAACACATCCAGTCCTCCACCCTGTCCTCACTCTTCCATCCCATAGATGTTACCCCCTCTGTCCTCTTCTCTGAAATCATCCCTTGGCCTGGCTTGGACCACATAGATGGATCTTTGTTATTTTGAGACAGAGGAAGGGATGTCACAATGGCCTGTGACTCAGCACATCTGCATGTGCACCCCACTTCGTCCATCCTTCCTTCATCCATCCGTTTTCCTAGTGACTGATGGGATTGAACTAAGTGTGTGGTTCTCTAATTCCGATTCTAACGGGAAATTATGCTCTTGGCGGTCTTCTTCACATAATCGTTTGCCTCTAGCAGGCCAGAGAATTTCACTGGCGTCCCTCCAACAGAACGGTCTGAGCGTCTGGGCCTGGGCTATCTCAAACCCCTGCCCACATCAGCCGCCTGCCAACAGACCTGTTTATCAATACTAGCAGAATGTGCCCATTCAAAACACCCTTATTTCTAGAAACAAACACTCCGTCTCTGCCAGTCTAGCCCACTCTGTTATTGGCAGAGTATCTCTCTGAATTCAGGGTAAGATTTCAGTTGGGCTAGACTGGTCTGCTGGGTTCTGCTCGATGGTAAAGAGCAACATAAAGCGTCCTTTGTATTTTGCTGCCAACACTTTTTTTTCTGAGCCTTTTGCTTCTGCTTGTTTGGCATGGGATCCATTATGCATTCCTTACTTGAGGTACTTGGTACTGCCATACTTGGAATTTTGAAGTACGCCAGGACTTACAAGTCAGCTGTAAGTCCTGATGTCCAGTAAATCAGTCTATCGCCTCGTAATTCTCCATCAGTATTGGCGCCCCTTTTTTAAAATAAAAGTAATAAAACAGATGTTCGGACCACTTTTATTACTTGATAATAAAATAAATCCATCATAAATCTCCCATGGTGGAGGCCCTCGCTTCCCCAGGCACTTTATAAAATGTGGTCAAGGGAGTGATATTAAACACAGTCATACATACGGGTCATAACAGGACAGTTCAAACGTACAAATAAGTTCCCATGGCCAGAGTCTATGTTAACCGCTCGAATCCTAACCTTAACACGTTCCCTAAACCTCAACTCTAAACCCAACCTCTGCACAGCACATCAAAATGAAAATGGAACTTTAAGGTTGACTGAAAAGGATGATTCTTCTCACTAGTCATTTCCCCACTCTATCACCAACTGTCACGCCTCTGTCGAAGACGTTACTTTCAGAAGGAGTGGTTGTTTTGAATGAATGTTGACCACCAGTGTTCCAGTATTCTCATTGCAGTACTTAGAATTTACCACTGGGTGGCGCAGCCAGAACATTTGACTTCCATACAACTACAGGATCCTTTTCACCACAAGAGGGAAGTGTCTCACTATCACAGAAAATCTAATACCACAGACAGAATGATGAGCCATATATTAAACTGGATGCATAAACGCGAAGCATCCGGTTGGCATTTCCACTCACTAGTATGGAAGCCCAGTGGCCGGCAATGGGAGAATATCAAGCGAGATGGATTTTGGCCGATATTCTGTTGATTTTCTCATCGATGAAACATGATCTCCATACAGGTTTCTGCTTCCAAACTAAAATCTGTAACAAACAGAGTGGACTGCGTTTTGCCAAAGTTACAAAAAAAGTGCGTTGTTTAGAGTGCAACACGCGCACCTCCCAGAGTAGGCGTTCCCTAACTGAAATATGCAAATAACGGCAAAAAGATCTCAGTAGCTGGTGTCTGACTCTGTCCACCTTCTTGCTTGTTTTGCACGCTGTGATTCATCTGCTCCCGTTGGAAACGACAGGCTCTTGTCTATCTTGGGTTAGTTATAAAAACTCCCTGCTAATACTGTAGTGGAGGTGGTCCAATGGAATGACTCAAAGGCAAAGTCAAATTAGATTTATTTGTATGAATGGACTTACTTTCAAGAGTTTATCCAGGAAAGTGCAAGTCTTTTAGCACTGATTGGTGCTAACCATGAAATAAAATAACAAATTCCCCTAGTTTATAAGAATGTCTTTTAGTCAGCTTTTAGTCCATTGTTTAATCTTATGACAACAAATGTTAATCACTCTTAAATCCTAGGATTAAGAGTCTTTAACAATAACACTTGGAACAATTAATTGTATTTGCCCTGTCTGTGTGAAATGATGTCATTCTTATTTCCTCATCTAATGGCGAATGAGCACAAAGAGAGAAAGCCCGATGATATGTCATGATGGATGAATAGGCATCATTCATCCACCTTTCCAACGTGATAATGAGGCTCACTGCTCCTAAGTTGGAGCAGAGGCTTGAACCATGTGTTCGATTTGAGAAAGAAAAATGCATTGTGTGATGAGTAGGTGAGTCATTTCTAGGTGAGAAAATGGCCTTTCCTTTCCGTTCACTTTTCAATTAGTCACACTCATGCCGCAAATGCAGCTCTGAAATAAAATGGGGTTTAATTGAGTTGAAATGTGGGATCTGACACAAAGGAGAACTAGAGCCAATGAATTGTTATGTCTGGGGCCTCCGGTGGACCTGCAGGTGGACCTGCATACCAAAACAAGGCTATTGGTCCAGTTAGAGGCACAACTCTATTTCTCCACAGGAAAACTTTGTTCATAAAAAGGCAGATCACACATCAAGGTGCTGTGTTTACCATTAAGCACTGGGATGTACTCGATATTAGGAATAGTTACTTTAGCACTATCTTTATTCATTTGTAATTGTTGCTGTTGTACAGACTGTATATTGTCTCTGGATATTTCCCTGAAGAGTTGTAGCTATCTGTCCTAAAGAATTCAATTTGATTTCGACAATCCGGTAACACTGAGTCAGTCCACATCAGAAATGACAGTGGAAATGTATCTGGCCTTCTCAGAGAGTGTCGAAAAGATGCTGAAGTTGCCTCTGCCTTTCAAGCAAAACCTGGCAGAGGCCATGTAAGGTGAGCAAGATGTTTTGTGAGATCTATTTTCTCCTGTTTCATCTAATTAGAGACCAAGCTTTAAAGCAGATTTCTCACATCAATCACCCCACACACTGTGTGTGTGATGTAGTTAGTCTGTTTAGTCAATTTCCGGAGTGATAATTGGCAGTGCAAAGACACAGCCATGCTCCTACCGTGTTATGACTGTGGGGAACCTGGAAGGCCTCTACCAACGCACACACACACACACACACACACACACACACACACACACACACACACACACACACACACACACACACACACACACACACACACACCTCCGTTTTGTTACTTTCATGCCTAAAGATGTACACTATATTCTGCTAGGATTATGCTGTAAATAAGATACAACTTTAGGCAATTCCAAAGGAGATGTGACAAAATGACTGCCTGCTCTAATGAATGCAAAGCTGCAAAGTTAACGCCAGGGTGTCAGGTGCAATGACAAGTGATATTGGGCTCTCACTTTTAATTAAATCTAAATGTGCCTGCAGTCAACTGAATAATTACACCCAGAGAACTGAATTATCTGGTCAAAAGTTTGTCACAACAACTAAAGTCTGGAAAGACAACTGGAACTCAGAACTGGCTTCTCACACTGAGAGAAAACAAAGTACAGAGACCTTTCAATGCTCTGCCTGTATTCAAAAAACAGTCATTATTATTATTATTATTATTTTGTTTTAAATAAGATGGAACTACAGTACATGAAAAAAGTGAACATGCTCTAGGACCCAAAATAACCCATCCATATAGACACACAAACACAATTCCAGTAGTTTGTTAATGACAATACAGCCTAACAGACTACCTGCAGATGATTCAGTGCTGGCTGACTTGTTTTGCTGATTGGGCTTCTGCAGGTGCAATGCGGTTACACATGAAATAACAAAAGCCAATTTCCCCTAGTGACCGTTCATATGAGGATTATTTACCAGTTATCATAGAGTAATAATGATTAGGCATATATCACCTCTTACTGCTGAGCGCACCAGGCAGGCAGGCAGGCAGGCAGGCAGGCAGGCAGGCAGGCAAGCAGGCAGGCAGGCAGGCAGGCAGGCAGAGAGGCAGGCAGGCAGACAGGCAGACAGAGAGGAAGGCAGACAGGCAGAGAGGCAGGCAGGCAGGCAGAGAGGCAGGCAGAGGAAGGCAGAGAGGCAGGCAGGTAGAGAGGCAGGCAGGCAGAGAGGTAGGCAGGCAGGCAGACAGGCAGGCAGATAGGAAGGCAGAGAGGCAGGCAGGCAGAGAGGCAGGCAGGCAGGCAGAGAGGCAGGCAGGCAGGCAGACAGGCAGGCAGATAGGAAGGCAGAGAGGCAGGCAGGCAGAGAGCCAGGCAGGTAGAGGCAGGCTCCCTCCTGCTAGGCTATCTGTACGGGAAGCCAGCCACACAGGCAGCTAGGCAAGAAGGCGGGTATATAGGCAGGCAAACAGGCAGGCAGCCTCCTTGGGGACAGTAAATGCATGTTGGATAGTGGGAGTGAGACACAAGGTTATTATGATCTCTGGGATCAGAGGGCAGTGTACTGTTCTTGTGTTGTATGAATCTTTCAAAACCAAACTATAGGTATATAAATTAGTAACAGTTGTTAATGGGGATGATGTTCTCTTTAGTTTTATGGAGATGCAGCTCTCTTTGGTACAGTGAGCCTAATAAGGAAACAATGTTTCATCAAAGTAAACAGAAAGGAACAGACTTAATTAAAAGCTGTTCAAAGCATAACACCGTTTGTTCCCTCTTTTCTGAATCACGTTTCTTCAGCATTTCTGCCTAGTTTTGCAATTACAAGCTTGTGAATTCTTCTAAAAACTGTTTTAACACTGCATTGGTTGAACACTGTTTTAACACTGCATTGGTTGAACACTGTTTTAACACTGCTTTGGTTGAACACTGTTTTAACACGGCATTGGTTGAACACTGTTTTAACACGGCATTGGTTGAACACTGTTTTAAAGCTGGAAATCGTACTCGGTGAAAAGGCCACGTCCGTTTGCTATATTACAACAACGAAGATGATACTTCAAACAACGAACACGGTCCCCCCCCACGCGCGATAGAACATAGAGTATGTACTGGAATCTTTTTTGGTCCACAATACTGATTGCTCCTCTCCTCCTTTTCATCAGCAGAACAAAAATCACGACAAATGCACTGAGGGCGAACAGTGGCACTGTTTCACCTTATGCCGATTTCATCTTTAACACTGAGTTGGTTTAACAGTTCTCTAACACTGCTCTGTTGGGGATCCCCTCTCTATGCAAGTTTGACATTCACAAGTTTGACATTCACTTCTTTGGGGAAGTGCTGAGCGCAGAAACTATTCCTGGCTGTAACAATGTAGCATCCGTCTTCACAGGCAGGTACTGGATTATTTATTCCTGTAACCCTGCCCCCCCCCAAAAAAATGTACTTCATAACCTTCCCAATGCACCTTTGAACAGAAGCGTAAAAAGCCTTAACATAAACCCCGGAGCAGACTTTGTGCTAGCAATTTTGCGAGAACTGCTTATCTTGCAATATTCAATATCCATGGCGGAAACGTATTGAAATAGTAATTGAGTCTGGAATGGAAGTCCTTTCTCCTAGGAAGCTTGCCATGTCAGGGGCTAAGTCACATATCTTCATTATAGCTTATAGGATATTCGCTGAAGAATAGAATAGAGCAACACTTGGATGAGCTGGAATTGAGCATTTTCTGTTTTATTGCTGCTGTATTATGCAAAACTCTCCTTTCTCAAGAGCCCCAGAACCTTAAAATGTGCATCCCAAATGGCACCCTAATCCCTACGCAGTGCACTACTTTTGACCAGGGACCAGGGAATAGGGTTGCATTTGGGACCGCGCCTATTGTAAGCCATGGGGATATTCTAACAAGATGATTCAATGAGTTTCCTGTTCCCATTCTTCTTTCATTTGTCTGAACACATCCAGATCTCTGTCCCAAATGGCAGCCTATTTCCTGTACGTTCTGTAGTGCACAATTTTTGACTAGAGCTCTATGGGTGCTGTTTGGGACGCACACAAGACTTAGCCTATTATCTAACAAGGGAGATAATCTACACAACTCAGACTATGGTACCATGGGCTTCCAAGTCAAGTCATTCATTAATTCACGTACCGTTTCCTCTTTTACTGGAATTAGCTACAACTCAAAGAGAGTGAGGTAGCTACATTGTTCAAAAGAAATCCGATGTGTTTCCATCGTTGGTGTCTTTAGGAGAGTACAGTCGCATGCCGCGTTCATCCACGGAGAATGCTAGCATGTGTTTGCATTTTATGCCATTTTGTCGACAGAAGGAGAAGAGATGGGAAAAGTCACCAGCTTTGGCTTTGCCATTGTTCAAGCTTCACAGAGCAGTCGAGATGAAATGAATTTATGTTGATGCCTTCAGGGCCATATCAAAGTATGGCTTATTGTCGCAATAAAACAGTATGTTCTCTGCGCACCAAGGCCAGGAGAAAAGCTGGGATACAATTGTAAGAGAACACGATGGGTGTCTTTTGAACTGTTATTTGATTTCTAATAGTAAAACTACATTGAACGGGAAGTGCGGCTGGTTGCTGGTTGCAAGGCTGACTTCCTGATTACTGCCTTTCAAGCTCCTGATGCTTGCTTGTATTTAGCTGTCTAGGCCAGGCTATGGCTTCAGTGACCCTGGAATGACTCTTTTAGAAAAGTTGTTCATTTCTTGAGAGGCGTCAGTGGCCCTGCTGAAGTCACGTCCGAGTCCCAAGTGGCACCCTATTCCCTATTTAGCATCCTATTCCCCCATAGGGCCCTGGTCAAAAGTAGCCTAGTGCACTAAATAAGAAATAGGGTGCCATTTGGGGCACATATTTTGTAAGTGTTTTCCTCTCTGATCAATACGATTTGATATGTTGTCGGTGAGGACGGCAGTTGGATAGATGTCTCAATGGCGTTATTGTCTTTACCTCAATCAGACAGAGCACTCAAGCTACTGCACTCAAACACGCTGAGTCGCTGGCTTTGAAGTTGGACTTGATTAGAGAATTGAAGAAAAAATCTGTTTGGAGAAAGGTTAGCAATTGTCCCATACTTTGATTAGGAAGACAAATGGAAATAAATACTTTCAACTTGCAATCAAATGGCCAAAAGTAAGTGCTCTTTGCCAGCCTGTAGATCAGGTGATGTATGATCTTGAGATTGGCTTGTATTGTCTTGTATCCCAACCAAGAATAATACGCAATTAGAGTAAAATGATTTCCCAGAGGCACAATGGTTTTTTGCAAAGTGTGCTGGCTCAGCTCTGCAGGAACGTTTCTGGGGTTGTTGGAATTGCATTAAACCCACATATCGCTGCCTGGCGCTACTCAAGGATTCAGAACTGCCCTTCAGCAGCCTCGGGCACTGCATCGCTCTATTCTAGCTTGATGAAAATAGAAAACACAAAATCCTCCATAAGCTTCTAAATCTCATTAACACACACTATTGAAGTGCAAACATTTGCCCCTATATCTTGGTTTTCTGAACCCAGATGTTGTGTTGAATAATCGGATTTTCTCGACTGGGTATACAAGTAAACTCTTAATTGGGGAAAAAGTTTGGCTGATTTAATCCATGACTGTGAAAATGTATCAAATGTGTAGCTTGAGACATACCCACACCATTTTCATGTGATAAAACAACAGACATGCATTATCTTCAACATAAACTTGACCACATTTAGTCACCGATCCAGTATTTTGGGATGTTAACACTTTGAGCATACACTACCGTTCAAAAGTTTGGGGTCACTTAGAATTTCCTTGTTTTTGAAAGAAAAGCAAAAGTGTCCATTAAAATAACATCAAACTGATCAGAAATACAGTGCAGACATTGTTAATGTTGTAAATGACAAGTGTAGCTGGAAACGGCATGTTTTTCATGGAATATCTACATAGGCGTACAGAGGCCCATTATCAGCATCCATCACTCCTGTGTTCCAATGGCACGTTGTGTTAGCTAATCAAAGTTTCTAATTTTAAAAGGCTAATTGATCATTAGAAAACTATTTTGCAATTATGTTCGCACAGCTGAAAACTGCTGTTCTGATGAGGAAGCACTACAACAGGCCTTCAATAGACTAGTTGAATATCTGGAGCATCAGCATTTGTGGGTTTGACTACAGGCTCAAAATGGCCGGAAAAAAATAACTTTCTTCTGAAACTCGTCAGTCTATTAATGTTCTAAGAAATTATGGCTATTCCATGCGAGAAATTGCCGAGACACTAACGATCTCGTACAGCCCTGTGTACTACTCCCTTCACAGAACAGTGCAAACTGTTTCTAACCAGAATAGAAAGAGGAGTTGGAGGCCCTGGTGCACAACTGAGCAACATCAACAGTGATGAGGCGACTCTGGGATGCTGGCCTTCTAGGCAGAGTACCTCTGTCCAGTGTCTGTGTTCTTTTGCCCATCTTAATCTTTTATTTTTATTGGCCAGTCTGAGGTATGGCTTTTTCTTTGCAACTCGGCCTAGAAGGCCAGCTTCCCGGAGTCGCCTCTTCACTGGTTCACTGAGGTTGAGACTGGTGTTTTGCTGGTATTATTTAATGAAGCTACCAGTTGAGGACTTGTGAGGCGTTTGTTTCTCAAACTAGACACTCTAATGTTACATAGGTATTCAGACCCTTGTTATGAGACTCTAAATTGAGCTCAGGTGCATCCTGTTTCCACTGATCATCCTTGATATGTTTCTACAACTTGGTTGAAGTCCACCTGTGATAAATTCAATTGATTGGACATGATTTGGAAAGGCACACACCTGTCTATAGTTGACAGTGCATGACAGAGCAAAAACCAAGCCATGAGGTCGAAGGAATTGTCCATAGAGTTCCGAGACAGGATTGTGTCGAGGCACAGATCTGGGAAAGGGTACCAAAGCATTTCTGCAGCATTGAAGGTCCCCAAGAACACAGTGGCCTCCATCATTCTTAAATGGAACAAGTTTGGAACCAACAAGACTCTTCCTTGAGCTAGTCGCCCGGCCAAACTGAGCAATCGGGGGAGAAGGGCTTTGGTCAGGGAGGTGACCAAGAAACGGATGGTCACGCTGACAGCACTCCAGAGTTGCTCTGTGGAGATGGGAGAACCTTCCAGAAGGACAATCATCTCTGCAGCACTCCACCAATCAGGCTTTAATGGTAGAGTGGCCAGACGGAAGCCCTTCCTCAGTAAAAGGCACATGACAGCTCGCTTGGAGTAGCTCCAAGATTCTCTGGTCTGATGAAACCAAGATTTAACTCTTTGGCCTGAATGCCAAGAGTCACGTCTGGAGTAAACCTGGCACCATCCCTACGGTGAAGCATGATGCATCATGTTGTGGGGATATTTTTCAGTGGCAGGGTCTGGGAGACTAGTCAGGATTGTGGGAAAGTTGAACTGAGCAAAGTACAGAATGATCATTAATGACAACCTTTTCTAGAGCACTCAGGACCTTAGACTGGCTTGAAGGTTCAACTTCCAACAGGACAACAATCCTAAGCACACAGCCAAAACAATGCAGGAGGGGCTTTGGGACAAGTCTCTGAACGTCCTTGAGTGGCCCAGCCAGAGCCCGAACTTGAACCCAAGACCTGAAAATAGCTGTGCAGCAACTCTCCCCATCCAACCTGACAGAGCTTGAGAGGATTTGTAGAGAAGAATGGGATAAACTCCCCAAATACAGGTGTGCCTAGCTTGTAACGTCTTACCCAAGAAGACTCAAGGCTGTAATTACTGCCAAAGGTGCTTCAACAAAGTACTGAGTAAAGGATCTGAATACTTATGTAAATGTGATATTTCAGTTAAAAAAAATATACATTTGCAAAAATGGATAAATAACTGTTTTTGCTTTGTCATTATGAGATTTTGTGTAGATTGATGAGGGAAATAAAACTGTAGAATAAGGCTGTAATGTGGCTGAAATAGCCAATCCACTAATTTGAAGGGGTGTCCTCATACTTTTGCATATATAGTGTATATACTATATGGGCAATACAAAAATAAGTGATCTAATTATTTTGTCTCTTCGTAGCAAAATCTGCAGAGCTGAGATGGTTGTAGGCCCCATATACATGTTGTTAGATGACCATCACAGGCATTTCCAATCCCATAGAAAATATTGGCCCTGGTTTAGAAATGGAACAAGATCCTGTTTCAAATGAAGTATCCTTCTTTCTATTCTTCCTTGTCCAAAATCTCTAGTTGAACCTGCTCGCTTTGAGAGTCACCGCCAAACTTGTCGACGGAATCACCACAGTCGGCCTCGTTTGTGTGGTAAGTGCCCTTATGCTTGACAATGTAGCGCAGTAGCAGCAACGCCAGGAGCAGCGACAGGAGCAGGGCAAAAATGACTCCTGGAAAGGGAGAGAGACGAGTAGAAATGAGACCGACTGAGAGAGGAGAATGGTCTCTGAAAATATAGAATACTCTTTGAAAGTGTAATACGTTTTTTCGTAAGACACGTTATCATAGTAGTAATCGTGAACGAGAACGTCAAAGCGACATTCTATTTTTAGATTTTAGTTAACTGATTTTAGGTGGGTTGGGTTGGCAGGTAGCCTAGCGTTTAAGATGGTTGGGCCAGTAACCGAAAGGTCGCTGGTTTGAATCCCTGAGCTGACTAGGTGAAAAATCTGTCGATGTGCCCTTGAGCGAGGCACTCCCTGTGCGTTTCTCTGGATAAGAGCACCTGCTAATTGACTTCAAATGTAAAGTAAAGTTCATGGCTTTTCTTTGATAGAGTAAAAATAGATGGCAGAACTTTGTTTCCTCCGCATGACTAGGGAAACTATAACAATTAGGTAGGTGAAACCAGAAACAATGAGTGGAGGACTTTCCATTTACGCGATACTCATGGCATTGGTTCCATTCTCAGACTATAGAGAGAACAATAATGCTAACCACATCTGGATAACCATCTCTAAAGCTTAGGAGTTAGGCCGAGTTAAAGTATAGCGCCTCGTGACAACTGCTCATATAAAAACGCCTTTATAAATACATTGTGATTGATATATTTCTCACCCCCGAAAATGGCTTCAAAGGATCCATCCTCTACGTTGGCGGCTCCCACTGCAATGACACCAGAACGAACAGACAACACGATAATGACATTAGAGAGACAGAGCCTTGTAGTCAACACACAGACATGTACAGTACCTACTGATTTATCGTTACATTTCCCTTCAGATTTCACCATTCCTTCATTACACTAGCTTGTTTGATGCTTGTTTACACTATACAGTACTGACAGAGTTGTGTTTACAGTATATGATATGAGTTTGAGTGCAGCTATACTGTTTTTTTAAATAAAATTATTATTTATTGCAAAAAACACAAGGGGAGACATTAAAGTATTAGAACATGAAGGACAATCAATACAGCATCAAGACACTATCAAACATGTATCAGTCTATCCGCAACAGAGCCATCCTTATGTGTGAGGGAACGTGTGCATGATAGTGATATAAAATATATGTCATAGATTCCTTTTTCATGATCACAATCTTGTGAAGCCTGAACCCTCCAAGACCCCCCCCCCCCCCCCCCCCGGAATAAAAAACATAAAAAATCCATTCCCCACCCCCTAGAACTCCCCAATGCAGCTATACTGTTGACTTTAATCTCCTGATTATCCTGTGTCTGAAGCGTGGAGGCAGCTTGATGTACAAGTACACCCCCTGGACAGGACGCTAGTCAAGCGCAGGGCCTGTTGACTGAATGTTATTCTCTCACTAAAACAGTGACAGGTAGAAGGTGCCTTTCTACCTGTCAAAAGAGGAAGGGAGACTAAATAAAGAGTGATGAAGGAGATGCTAAGTATAAGTTATTGCAATGGAACAGCTGTCCAATCCACCTTGACTTTAATCTAGCCGGGGGACACACACACTCCAATCAGCTCAATGTGTGTCAGCTCAACCTATCTTACAGTGCATCACACACACACACACACACACACACACACACACACACACACACACACACACACACACACACACACACACACACACACACACACACACACACACACACACACACACACACACACACACACACACACACACACACACACACACACACACACACACACACACACACACACACACACACACACACACACACACACACACACACACACACACACACACACACACACACACACACACACACACACACACACACACACACACACACACACACACACACACACACACACACACACACACACACACACTTCCCAGAACAACTTGCAGGTGCGTGGGGAAAAATGTCACACATTTCAAAAGTGCCAAGTAAAAAAGAAAAATAAGTGTGCTGGGACGCTTCAGTGTGTGGTTCTTCAGTACCTCATTAACGCTTAATTACCTGCTTCATCAGAGGAGTAAGTCTATCGTTAATGATTAATTAATCAATTTCGTTAAAATGTGCAACCCCTTCCAAGGCTGCGTCCCAAATGGCACCCTATTCCCTCCATAGTGTACTACTTTTGACCATGGCCCCTGGTGCTCTGGTCAAAAAGTAGCACACTATATCGTGAATGTTGCACACACCAAGTCATTATCAAGATACGTGCACCGATAACCACCCTCCCTGTACAGGGGCACAAATGTAGTGGATGATATGACGGAGGTTGAGCTGAGAGTGGGAGGTTGCTGCATTCAGAAGACTAGCTACCCGGGGTGTAAGAGGGTTAGAGGTGTTAGTAGTGTGTGTGTCAGTACTGAGAGAATACATGTTTGAGCAGGGAGAGGAGAGTTCACAGGCCTTATTAACTCTCACTATTTCAGGTCAGAGACAGGATGGTAATTGAGACTGAGGCATGTAGGCTTCAGGGAAAGGCTGCTCGTGCTCGCTCTCTGTCTGTTCACACCCAGCCTTGTCATGTCCATATCCCCCTACGTGTTCTTACAACATCTGTAGCCTAATTTGAATATCTCTCCCTTTTTATATTTATACATACACTATATGACCAAAAGTATGTGGACACCTGCTTGTCGAACATCTCATTCCAAAATCATGGGCATGAATATGGAGTTGGTCCATATGAGTGAAAAGATCTTAGCCTTTTTTATAGGTAATTATTACTGTCTTCAGAAATCACGCATAGATAAAGACAGAAGGGGCAGAGAGAGAAATGCTAACATGTTGTCTACTTCAAAGTGTACAGTACAAATACACTAAATATACAAAAGAGTATGTGGACACCCTTCAAAGTGGATTTGGCTGTTTCAGCCACACCCATTGCTGACAGGTGTATAAAAGAGAGCACACAGCCATGCAATCTCCATAGACAAACATTGGCAGTAGAATGGCCTTACTGAAGAGCTCAGAGACTTTTGGAACCGTCATAGGATGCTACCTTTCCAACAAGTCAGTTCGTCAAATTTCTGCCCTGCTTGAGCTGCCCCGATCAACTGTAAGTGCTGTTATTGTGAAGTGGAAACGTCTTGGAGCAACAACGGCTCAGCTGCGAAGTAGTAGGCCATACAAGCTCACAGAACGGGACCGCTGAGTCTGTCCTCGGTTGCAACACTCACTACTGAGTTTCAAACTACCTCTGGAAGCAACATAAGTACAATAACTGTTCGTCTGGAGCTTCATGAAATGGGTTTCCATGGCCGAGCAGCCACACACAAACCTAAGATCACCATGCATAATGCCAAGCGTTGGCTGTGGTGGTGTAAAGCTCGCCGCCATTGAACACTGGAGCAGTGGAAACGTGTACTCTGGAGTTATGAATCACGCTTCCCCATCTGGCAGTCCAACGGACGAATCTGGGTTTGGCAGATGCCAGGAGAACGCTACCTGCCCCAATTTCCTAGTGCAAACTGTAAAGTTTGGTGGGGGAGGAATAATTGTTTTTCATGGTTCGGTCCCTTTATTCCAGTGAAGGGAAATCTTAACGCTACATCATACAATGACATTCTAGAGACGATTCTGTGCTTCCAACTTTGTGGCAATAGTTTGGGGAAGGCCCTTTCCTGTTTCAGCATGACAATGCTCCAGTGAAAAAGTGAGGTCCATAAAGAAATGGATTGTCGAGCTCGGTGTGGAAGAACTTGACTGGCCTGCACAGAACCCTGACCTCATCTCCATCGAACACCTTTGGGATGAATTGGACGCCGACTGGATGATGCCACCCTTTAATAATGCCGCTTCCTGAATCCAAGTGTTTGACATGGAGAGGGGACCAGTAACTTTATGATCAAACTTTATTAATGTCTCGTCCAAATATCATAAAATCTCATGCAAAACATGATCTTGACCATTCATGACCTTTAAAAACACAAGCAGAAGTGACCATTTCATTCAGCGCTAATGGGAAGTTTTAAGACAATCTGAATGGTAATGCAGTTGATAATGGAATGGGTTTGAGAGCCGGAAGTGCAGTCAGTCTAGCCATGACACGCAGTGCTCATGGAAGGGAGATGTGCATTTTGTGCCGGTTAATCTCATATTTAGAAACATAATATGATGAATCGTTTCATTTGATTAAAACCAAACATTGCCTACCCTTCCCTTTTAATCAAGACTGGTTTAGCAACAACTCATATGTTTCTATTTTTTATCCTGGCCATTAGCCAACTAGTCTATGAATAAAGAGGTTTTAAATGGTCTACTAAGATTGCTTAAAAATATTTTGGACGTTTTTGCCATCAAGATTTTTCATTATTCACAATTCACATACCTGCAGACGTAATTTTGCTTGTTCAGTAGGCTATCCATCCCCATTTTCAAATCCATCCATTACCAAAGACAAACACTCTCCTCCAAACTATCCAAGCCTCCAACACTCTCAGAACAAAAGGTGCTACCTAGAACCTAAGAGTGTATAATGTCATATCAACAGCAGATTCTTTTGGAGAATCTGCCCTGCACATAGGCAACAATACAAGTGAATAGAGGTGTGAATGTTATGCGTAATGGCATTAAAGCCTACGTGTGCACACAGTTCCATAGAACGTGAGCGATTTAAGACATCATGCTTCAGACCCGATCCTACTTGGAAATAACGTTGTTTGTTTAAAAAAGCAGATTCATTGTTTTTTTGTTTAATTTGATTAAAAACCAAACTTATTAGAAATATTCCCCATCCATGGGTTTGTGGTAACGTAGATTAAATGGCTCAATTGCAATGCAATTTCTGGAGAAGTGCAAATATGATCTGTAAGATGGTTCCATGATGTTTATAAAACGTTACATTTGCGAGCAGTATAGCAGTGAGTGGACATCCCCCCCCCCCTTCTCTTTACATTGGATCTTTATCCAGCTACTGTGAAACGTTTGGATGTGCATTAAACCCTCCATAGTCTAAGAAGTTGCCCACGGGGAGCAATCATGTGCCTGTAACTGTATTGAGACATGGCCTATTTATAACAAGTTGTTGTTTAATTTATATTAGAATTCGATTCGAATTAGAAACAGTCTTTTTAGGCCTTATCAATAGTCTAGTGAATGTAATCATGCTTATTGACTATATTTGGCATGTCCATGTCCAGACTGCAATTTACAGTAGGCCTAGCCCATTTAACGGTGCAAATGCTATAGTCTATGTTTAACCATGTATTTCCATACTGAAGCAATGCAAGTAGAACAATGTGGACTGCAAACATGTTCAACATATTTAACGAACTAGGCTATAACGGATTAGCTTTCGAATTGGAGTTGATGACAAGACCGTAAACTTGAGGCAACCACATATTTTGCCATGGAGCACGGTGTTAGGGACCAACACTCTAGGGGTGTTAGTTTGTGAACACTATTTCGGTGGGATAACATATCATTTCTAAGAAAGTGTTCAATTAAAAACCGTGGGTGTTAAAATTCTGATCTCAAATGTTCTATGTACATAAAAACGTTTTTTTATAGCGAAGAAGGTAAACTACAACCAAAAAGTAAGAAAAAAACTGAAAAGTAGGGTAAGGATAAAAAGAGGCAAGTAGAAAATAGGAACATGTCAAAACAGAACAAAACAAGAGACGAAAACACTGGACAGGATAGGACCGTACAAGACTAAGCAAGACTAGTGGATAAGCTGCTGGTTAGCATTTGGGCGTTAACACTTTCTTAGAAATGATATGTGATCCACCGAAATAGTGTTCACAAACTAACACCCATAGAGTGTTGGTCCCTGGTAGGAGGTGCCATTTTGATGTTGTCTGGGTCACTTTTTGGGCGATTGTTAATGAAATCAATAGGAAGTGTTGTTTGTCCTTGGACATAGAGGAAACAAAGGTGGACGTCATCATCAAAGTAATTTAGTATGCAGAGTGATGGGGATGCAGCAATGGTAATATGGAGGACGACTGAGGGAATGCTCAGAACTTTTTTCCCCCAGTAATTCTGAATGATGGGACAAAACCAGAATGCGTGGAGGTGAGTGTCAGGAAAGTATTTTTTGGCAGACTGGACACAGAGGTGAATCGACAAGCCCCATCAGGGACAGAGTTCTAAAGAAATAGGGAAATATTAATAAAAAAGTGCAATGTTGGCAATATATTTGTCCGCCACTGTAGGCATCTTCACACTTTGGTGTAGACAACGTGTTGGCATTTCTCTCTCCCCACCTTATGTCTGTATCAATGTGTGAATTCTGAAGACATTAATATACTTACCTAAAAAAGCGGCTGAGTTTGTTTCAGTCATATCTGCAGAAGTTGTTGTCAGAACTCCTGCGAAAGCAAGCACATAGTAAAAAGATGCATTAGCTACGAACACAAAATACCGTACTGTTGAAGAGACAAACGAAAGCCCCATTGCACTTTGCATAACCCCACCTGAACAACCCCAAATACAGTGACCAATGAAAAAAAAACATGGGGGAGGTTTGATAATGTTTTGGGGTTGCTTTGGTACTGGGGGCCTTGACTATGTGCAAGACAAGTCGTTGGCAGTTGTCACGCCCTGAACTTAGTTATCTTTGTTTTCTTTATTATTTTGGTTATGTCAGGGTGTGACGAGGGCGGTATGTGTGTTTTTGTCTTGTCTAGGGTTGTTTGTACATTTATGGGGTTTTGGTTTGTCTAGGTATATATAGGTCTATGGTGGCCTGAATTGGTTCCCAATCAGAGGCAGCTGTTTGTCGTTGTCTCTGACTGGGGATCCTATTGAGGTTGCCATTTTCCATTTTGGTTTTGTGGGTTATTCTCTATGTGTAGT
This sequence comes from Oncorhynchus mykiss, assembly GCF_013265735.2. Taxonomy (NCBI): domain Eukaryota; kingdom Metazoa; phylum Chordata; class Actinopteri; order Salmoniformes; family Salmonidae; genus Oncorhynchus; species Oncorhynchus mykiss. Next base: position 25,751,675 of record NC_048582.1, read on the forward strand.
TGCCTGTCAGCACTCGTGGCTGATAGCGTCATGGTTGTTTTGTATACTTTGTTCAGTGTTTCTCTTTCATTAAAGAAGAATGTATTCTTATCACGCTGCGCCTTGGTCTCCTCGTTATGACGAACGTGACAGCAGTAGTAGCCTAAAATCAGTTGGAATACCAGGTTTACATTATGCTTTTCTTTTTTGCCTTCAAGTTCACAATTTAAAAAAACGGAATCTATGGCATTATTTAGGATAATCTTAATCTTAATCTTTGGAAAAGGGGTGCCGCTAGCGGGACGCCTCGACAACATCCGGTGAAATTGCAGAGTGCAAAATTCAAACTACAGTATTTTAAATATTTAAATTTCATAAAATAACAAGTGTAATACATCAAAAATAAAGCTTAACTTCTTGTTAATCCAGGCACTGTGTCAGATTTCAAAAAGGCTTTACGAAAGCATACCGTGCAATTATCTGAGGACCGCGCCCCACATACAAACACATGAAAAACAGGGCCTCCAGGGTGGTGCAGTGGTTAAGGGCGCTGTACTGCTGCGCCAGCTGTGCCACCAGAGACTCTGGGTTCGCGCCCAGGCTCTGTCGTAACCGGCTGCGACCGGGAGGTCCGTGGGGCGACGCACAATTGGCCTAGCGTTGTCCGGGTTAGGGAGGGGTTGGCCGGTAGGGATGTCCTTGTCTCATTGCGCACCAGTGACTCCTGTGGCGGGCCGGGCGCAGTGCGCACTAACCAAGGTTGCCAGGTGCATGGTGTTTCCTCCGACACATTGGTGCGGCTGGCTTCCGGGTTGGATGCCTGCTGTGTTAAGAAGCAGTGCGGCTTGGTTGGGTTGTGTATCGGAGGACACATGACTTTCAACCTTCGTCTCTCCCGAGCCCGTACGGGAGTTGTAGTGATGAGACAAGATAGTAGCTACTAAAAACAATTGGATACCATGAAAATGAGGTAAAATTACATTTTTCAACCAGGCAGGTGTGACACGAAAGTCAGAAATAGCGATATAAAAAAGGCCTTACCTTTTTTTGAAATTTAAATGTTGTATTTATTTTTTATTTCACCTTTATTTAACCAGGTAGGCTAGTTGAGAAGAAGTTCTCATTTGCAACTGCGACCTGGCCAAGATAACGCGTAGCAATTCGACACATACAACAACAGAGTTACGCATGGAATAAACAAAACATAGTCAATAATACAGTATGAAAAAAAAGTCTATACACAGTGAGTGTAAATGAGGTAAGATAAGGGAGGTAAGGCAATAAATAGGCCATTGTGGCAAAGTAATTACAGTATAGCAATTAAACACTGGAATGGTAGATGTGCAGAAGATGAATGTGCAAGTAGAGATACTGGGGTGCAAAGGAACAAGATAAATAAATACAGTATGGGGATGAGGTAGGTAGATAGATGGGCTGTTTACAGATGGGCTATGTACAGGTGCAGTGATCTGTGAGCTGCTCTGACAGCTGGTGCTTAAAGCTAGTGAGGGAGATATGAGTCTCCAGTTTAAGAGATTTTTGCAGTTCGTTCCAGTCATTGGCAGCAGAGAACTGGAAGGAAAGACGACCAAAGGAAGAATTGGCTTTGGGGGTGACCAATGAGACATACCTGTTGGAGCGCGTGCTACGAGTGTGTGCTGCTATGGTGACCAGTGAGCTGAGATTAGGCGGGGCTTTACCTAGAAGAGACTTGTAGATGACCTGTAGCCAGTGAGTTTGGCGACGTGTATGAAGCGAGGGCCAACCAACGAGAGCGTACAGGTCACAATGGTGGGTAGTGTATGGGGCTTTGGTGACAAAACGGATGGCACTGTGATAGACTGCATCCAGTTTGTTGAGTAGAGTGTTGAAGGCTATTTTATAGATGACATTACCGAAGTCGAGGATCGGTAGCATCGTCAGTTTTACGAGGGTATGTTTGGCAGCATGAGTGAAGGATGCTTTGTTGCGATATAGGAAGCAAATTATAGATTTAATTTTGGATTGGAGATGCGATTGTGATTCTGGAAGGAGAGTTTGCAGTCTAACCAGACACCTAGGTATTTTTAGTTGCCCACGTATTCTAAGTCAGAGCCGTCCAGAGTAGTGATGCTGGACGGGCGAGCAGGTGCGGATGCATTGCTGTGAAATAGGAAGCCAATTCTAGATTTAACTTTGGATTTGAGATGTTTGATGTGAGTCTGGAAGGAGAGTTTACAGTCTAACCAGACACCTAGGTATTTGTAGTTAAGTCAGAACCGTCCAGAGTAGTGATGCTGGACAGGCGAGCAGGTGCGGGTAGTGATCGGTTGAATAGCATGCATTTAGTTTTACTTGCATTTAAGAGCAGTTGGAGGCCACGGAAGGAGAATTGTATGAAATTGAAGCTCGTCTGGAGGTTAGTTAACACAGTGTCCAAAGAGGGGCCAGAAGTATACAGAATGGTGTCGTCTGTGTAGAGGTGTATCAGAGAATCACCAGCAGCAAGAGCAACATCATTGATGAATACAGAGAAGATTGTCGGCCTGAGGATTGAACCCTGTGGCATCCCCATAGAGACTGCCAGAAGTCCGGACAACAGGCCCTCCAATTTGACACACCGAACTCTATCAGAGTAGTAGTTGGTAAACCAGGCGAGGCAATCATTTGAGAAACCAAGGCTGTCGAGTCTGCCAATAAGAATGTGGTGATTTACAGAGTCGAAAGCCTTGGCCAGGTCGATGAAGACGGCTGCACAGTAATGTCTCTTATCAATGGTGGTTATGATGTCGTTTAGGACCTTGAGCGTGGCTGAGGTGCACCCATGACCAGCTCTGAAACCAGATTGCATAGCAGAGAAGGTACGGTGGGATTCAAAATGGTCGGTAATCTGTTTGTTAACTTGGCTTTCGAACACCTTAGAAAGACAGGGTAGGATAGATATAGGTCTGTAGCAGTTTGGGTCTAGAGTGTCACCCCCTTTGAAGAGGGGTATGACCGCGGCAGCTTTCCAATCTTTGGGAATCTCAGATGATACGAAAGAGAGGTTGAACTGGCTAGTAATAGTGGTTGCAACAATTTCGTCAGGGCACAGCTGGGTGCAGAGGGAGGTCTATAGCAAGTGGCAACAGTGAGAGACTTGTTTCTGGAAAGGTGATTTTTAGAAGTAGAAGCTTGAATTGTTTAGGTACAGACTTGGATAGTAATACATAACTTTGCAGGCTATCTTTGCAGTAGATTGCAACACCTGCCCTTTGGCAGTTCTATCTTGGCGGAAAATGTTATAGTTAGCGATGGAGATTTCAGGGTTTTTGGTCTTTTTCCTAAGCCAGGATTCAGACACGGCTAAGACATCCGGGCTGGCAGAGTGTGCTAAAGCAGTGAGTAAAACAAACTTAGGGAGTAGTCTTCTAATGTTAACATGCATGAAACCAAGGCTTTTACGGTAACAGAAGTCAACAAATGAGAGCACCGTGGGAGTGGAGCTAGGATCTGCAGGACCTGGATTAACCTCTACATTACCAGAGGAACAGAGGAGAAGTAGGATAAGGGTACGGCTAAATGCTATACGAACTGGCCGAACTAGCACATTCGGAACAGAGAGTAAAAGAAGCAGGTTTCTGGGCACGATAGCATAGATTCATAGTGTGCATAGTGTACAGACAAAGGTAAGGTAGGATGTGACTATATTGGAGGTAAACTTAGGCATTGAGTAATTATGAGAGAGATATAGTCTCTAGAGACGTTTAAACCAGGTGATGTCATCGCATATGTAAGAGGTGGAACAACATGGTTGGTTAAGGCATATTGAGCAGGGCTAGAGGCTCTACAGTGAAACAAGACAGTAATCACTAACCAGGACAGTAATGGACGAGGCATATTGATATTAGAGAGGCATGCGTAGCCAAGTGAACATATGGGTCCAGTGAGTGGTTGGGCTGACTGGGGACATGGCGATTCAGACAGTTAGCAAGCCGATGTTAATATGCTAACAGTTAGTAGGCCGGGGCTAAACAAGCTAGCAGTTAGCAGATCGGGGCTGGCAAGCTAGCAGTTAGCAGACCGGGTTAGGAAGCTAGCAGTTAGCAGGGCTAGCAGTTAGCAGACCGGGGCAGGCAAGCTAGCAGTTAGCAGATCGGGGCAGGCAAGCTAGCAGTTAGCAGACCGGGGCTAGCAAGTTAGCCTTTGGGGGCGTTGCGATGGGGGTAAGTCTGTTTTTGCCTCTTCGTGCGGTGACGTCGATAGACCAGTCGTGGAATTAGTAGGGTTCCAAGTCGCTCTAGGTAGCTAGCAGGCCTAGCAGGTTAGCAGAATGGGCCTTTAGCGGGCGTCACGCCTGAGGGGCCTGTTGGAATCCTCGGGCAGTTTATGTCGGTATTCCAGTCGTAGAGGATCGGCGGGGTTCCGTGCCCCGTACCTGCAGTAGAAGGGGTCCGGATATTGTAGCCCAGGAGTGGGCTTCGGTGGTAGCCCAGGAGCCCTGTCTGGGCAAGCTTCAGGCAAATTGGTGCTTGCTCCGGGATGGAAACGCTAGCCAGGAGTGGTCACCCGGGATTGACCTTAGCTAGTTGCGAAGATCCAGGTGAAAATGTTCAGAGTTTGCGGTAGGAATCCGGGGATACGGAGAGAAATAGGTCCGTTATGCTCTGGTGTAAAAGCGAGAGCTTTCCGAGCTAAAGGTTAGCTGATGACCGCTAGCAATGGTTTGCTAACTGATAGCTGGTAGGTAGTTAGCTGGCTAGCTTCAGTTGAGGGACTCCAGATCCGAAGTAAATAGAAATACTTTAGAAAAAAGCAGATCCACACCACATTGGATGAGGCGGGTTGCAGGAGAATATTTAGAAGTTGAGGTTTAGGAAAAAAAATTTAAAAGATATGCGAAGAAAAAGATGTGAAAAGATGTGAAAAGGGACACGACAGGACAAAAGACAGAGACGTCTGACTGCTACGCCATCTTGGATGATCTTCTTCTGTTGGCACTCCAAAAGGTCCCAGTTACATCACAAATGGTCCTTTTGTTTGATAATGTCCCTCTTTATATCCATAAAAACTCAGTTTAGCTGGCGCGCTTCAGTCAATAATCCACCCAGTTTCTCTCCATCAAAATGCATACAAAATGAATCCCAAACATTACTAATAAACTTTTCCAAACAAGTCAAATAACGTTTATAATCAAACCTTAGGTACCCAAATACGTAAATAAACGATACAATTTAAGACGGAGAATCGTTATTGTCTTTTCCGGAGAAAAATACCAAAGAACGCGCTCTCATTCACGCGCTTGGAAACACTACAGCCAAAATGGGAGCCATCTAGAAAAACTACAATTTCTGGCAAATTTTTCCAAAAACCAGCATGAAACTCTTTCTAAAGACTGTTGACATCTAGTGGAAGCCCTAGGAACTATATAAGTGATAGCCATTGAAAATAGTGGTAGGCTGATTTTTTTTTTGAGAGAGATGGTTTGTCCTCGGGGTTTCGCCATATCAGTTCTGCCATATCAGTTCTGTTATACTCACAGACATAATGTTAACAGTTTTAGAAAATTTAGAGTGTTTTCTATCCAAATATACCAATTATCTGCCTATCCTAGCTTCTGGGCATAAGTAACAGGCAGTTTACTTTGGGTACGCTTTTCATCAGAAAATACTGCCCCCTATCCCAAAGTTTTAAGACAGAAGCTTATATTATACTAAATTAAATGAATTATTTGAACAATTGTACAGAAAGTGTGGTTTCACATAAAACTATTTTCTAAATAGTGTGCCTACAACAGGATTTGACCCCATACCCTCAAGTTCCTGAACATCCCATAGTTCCTTAATCTAGGGAGGGGTGGCACTATTTGAGGTGTGTCCTTAAAGCCTTTTGGGTGACTAAAAACTATCACCCATAATATTTTGTGTGGATAAAAATGCTCAATATTTGAGAAAAAGTACTCTTTCTCTCATAGCTAACAACCTGGAAGTTTGAAAAGACAGGCTGAGTGGGCAGGGAGCTTATATTCATGAGCTTGCATTGACTGACATCTCTTTGAAATGGCAACGTCAAGAAATGTGGATGTAGTGAGCAGTGTTGTCGTAAAATCACCTCAAGCTAATTTGGTGACACACAAAGCGACTCAAACAACATTGAAATTTCACCAACGATGTCAATTTGTTTTTCATACGCCTGCAGTTTGTCTATTGTGATGCAGTTCACGGCAGCACTGATGGATGTGTTGACATGACAACTGCGTCAGAGTTTTGAACGACCCTTCCCCTCCTTTTGTTCAATGCTGGCTGGAGACCTAGCTAGCCAGTAAGTAGCTAACACCAGACACAGATGAAAGGGGAGACATAAGTATATTTGCCATAGATGAATAGTGTAAACTTTTAATTATATTTGCTGACACCCTACAGTCAATCTTTGCCACCAGTTGAGTAGCTTTCTAGCTATATAAACCACGCCCCTCCGCAAACACGCCTTCTCCAATGTTGATTACAAGGTGGTACTTATTTAAAGAAGGGTTATTTGACTCATATCTGCAGAAGATAGGTACATTAGTTACAAACGCAACACAGTACAATTATTTTTCAGAGACTGAACAACTGCCACTGCAAGTTACAGTACTCTAGGGCTCAGCCCTAAGAAGATGAATCAGTAGAACAAATAGGGAAGTGTCTCTCGCTTCCCCTAAGTGTGGGACTCTGCTTGTTCCCCTTACTGCCGAGTTATAGCATCCCAAATGGCTCGCTATTCCCTATATAGTGCCCTACTTTTGAACAGGGCCCATAGAGCTCTGGTCTCAAGTAGTGCACTAAACAGGTAATAGGGGGCCATTTGGGACATAACCACAGTATGCTGTATGCATGCCTCTTCTACTGTTTCTGTATCCAAAACATCTGTTTCCCCAAGACAGAGCAGAACTCCGTCTTTAGGATGTCCCCCCTGGTAGGGAACAAGTGGCACTGGAGCCCAACCAGGGGGACTGAGCCGGTAGTTGGTGGCATGGCACAAAATAGACTCCACAGCCCCACTGACTGACTGACTGATACAAATATTTGTATGCGGACTAAATGTGTCTGAGAACAGAATAATTTCCCAAAAGGAGAGCTAATAGATTACCAGAATGCTGCCTGCATTGTTTTAACTCTGCTGGTATATCCACGAGACCAGGGCAGGGGCATCATATCTCCTATCTCCTCTGCCCCACAGCTTAATGTCAGGCTACATGATGATAGTGCTTTAGAAACATGCATTGTTGATGCTCTGGGATTATTTAGAATTAACATACAACCTGGAACCGAACACAATATTTTGGTTTCAGCCCTCATGTTACGTTATCTATGTTTGGGGTAATGGTTTCCTGTTCATCGATAGTAACAAGATTGTCTCCTGCTTCACTTTCCATGACCTTATTCAAAGTAAGATCAAAACAGTGGGGAGACTAAATACAGTGGGGAGACTAAATACAGTGGGGAGACTAAATACAGTGGGGAGTTGTGCGTGGCAATTCTAGTTCAATTCTAGTACAGCACAAACAGTTGTAGCGCTTGTTGTTCTCGGTTCAAACCTTGACACAGTTCGCATCAGATTGTTATATTGAATATTTTCAAGACAATGCTGATGCAAATGTGACATATAGGGGAGTATATTCTCTAGTACCACTACAATGGAGCTTTGCTTTGATATTAGCTGGGTTCTTTTCATGAGGGCGTCCCAGATTCCCAAGTTAACTCCAGGCAGTCGGTTGGTCTTTTGATTTTGATTTATTTTATTTCACCTTTATTTAACCAGGTAGGCAAGTTGAGAACAAGTTCTCATTTACAATTGCGACCTGGCCAAGATAAAGCAAAGCAGTTTGACACATACGACAACACAGAGTTACACATGGAGTAAAACAAACATACAGTCAATAATACAGTAGTAAAATAAGTCTATATACAATGTGAGCAAATGAGGTGAGATAAGGGAGGTAAAGGCAAAAAAAAGGCCATGGTGGCGAAGTAAATACAATATATCAAGTAAAACACTGGAATGGTAGATTTGCAGTGGAAGAATGTGCAAAGTAGAAATAGAAATAATGGGGTGCAAAGGAGCAAAATAAATAAATAAATAAACACAGCAGGGGAAGAGGTAGTTGTTTGTGCTAAATTATAGATGGGCTATGTACAGGTGCAGTAATCTGTGAGCTGCTCTGACAGCTGGTGCTTAAAGCTGGTGAGGGAGATGTGTTTCCCAATTTCAGAGATTTTTGTAGTTTGTTCCAGTCATTGGCAGCAGAGAACTGGAAGGAGAGGCAGCCAAAGGAAGAATTGGTTTTGGGGGTGACCAGAGAGATATACCTGCTGGAGCGCGTGCTACAGGTGGGTGCTGCTATGGTGACCAGCGAGCTGAGATAAGGGGGGACTTTACCTAGCAGGGTCTTGTAGATGACATGGAGCCAGTGGGTTTGGCGTACAGGTCGCAGTGGTGGGTAGTGTATGGGGCTTTGGTGACAAAACGGATGGCACTGTGATAGACTGCATCCAATTTATTGAGTAGGGTATTGGAGGCTATTTTGTAAATGACAACGCCGAAGTCGAGGATCGGTAGGATGGTCAGTTTTACGAGGGTATGTTTGGCAGCATGAGTGAAGGATGCATTGCTGCGAAATAGGAAGCCAATTATAGATTTAACTTTGGATTGGAGATGTTTGATGTGAGTCTGGAAGGAGAGTTTACAGTCTAACCAGACACCTAGGTATTTGTAGTTGTCCACATGTGCTAAGTCAGAACCGTCCAGAGTAGTGATGCTGGACGGGCGGGCAGGTGCAGGCAGCGATCGGTTGAAGAGCATGCATTTAGTTTTACTTGCATTTAAGAGCAGTTGGAGGCCACGGAAGGAGAGTTTATGGCATTGAAGCTCGTCTGGAGGGTTGATAAAGGGATGATGGCTGACTGTAACATTCCCCCATATATCCCTCTGATGTTTCCCCTCTCTCTGACCTCCCCTCAGCTGCCCAGGGGTATAGGGTGGTTGATAGGCCAGGCAGGGGCCAAAACGACGGTCATTTACATTTATTTTGTTTTGAAGCAGCAGTCCTTGGAGAGGAGGGTGAGATGAGATGGCTTTGTAGTGAGATCATTTGGGGCTCTGGCCCAGCGCTCTGTAGTTAATGAGGTACAGACAGAGAGCCTCATATGAAGGAGAGTGGTGTAATGTACTGTAAGTATGGGTTTCCTGGTGCTGCAGGGGCCATTCACTTATTGTTATGGCTTTAAGAGGTTGGAGAAGTATATTATTGCTTGGGGGGATATGGGCTAGAGGGCATCTGAGGGGGTTGTTCAGCTAAGATAATGTTCAGCTGATTAAAATAAGGACATCTATGCATTCATGTGGGTGTCAGAGAAATGGAAAGAGCGAGAGAGATTTGCTGAAACAATAATGTTTGCCATTTGGGAGTACTTCTCTATTAAAGTCAACAACACTATCTTAGACCCTTTCCCTATACAATTTCCTACAGCATATTTAACCATTCTAAAGCAAATGTTCTCCCCATACCCAGTTCCGTACATGATGGCCACATGGGCTTCGTCCGCACGCCAGATGTTCTGGAGGAGGATAAGTGTAGAACTGGTCTCAACACACAGTCCCATCCTTTCCTCCTCAATGACATCATCCACGATGCAATAGTACAGTCAGAGCCCAGCGCAGTAAGTGGGCTAGGCTGTAGTATACTGTTTGACTTATGTATTTGTACTACATATGTATCACTTATGCTATAGTTACTCAATACTATCTTCCCTTCTGCTATGGTGACTGTCCCTATAATGACTGCCCCAAGGGCAGCAACATTAGTAGTATCTGCCCTTCTGCTATGATGACTTTCTGTATAGTGACTCCCCAGGGGTGACTGTCCCTATAGTGACTGCCCCAAAGGCAGCAACATCAATAGTATCTGCCCTTCTCATGAGAGAAGGTTGTTCAAACGTTAAAGCATTTAAAAGCATCACAATGGTCTTTTCCAGTGAATGGATGATGTAACATAAAATTTGAATCTGGCTATTGTATTTGGATCAACATAACGCCTATAACTTTTGTGAAGGAGCTACCTATAGGTGTGTGGCAGTTCCTTTATCAAAGGCTACGACACCTACAGCAATCCATGTCCTGATTAAGATGGCAGCAGCTCATTCTATCTCCTCCTTCTCCCCTAGCTTTATAAATGTATTTCTACTCTGATTTCCCAGCTGTCAAAGCAGCAGTTCGAGGCGAAGGCCGTGTCGCAGGCACTCTTCCAAGACATGACTATGGTGCTGCTCTGAGCCAATGAGGTGACCTTGAGTTCCCTGCCTGGTCTACTGGGCCCAGGCCGTTTGACATGCCTGACAGATGCTTTATTTCCTCTCATTAACTTGTGAGAGGTGTGAAGAGAGAAAGAGAAGTGGGGGGGAGAGAGAAACCCCGTTTATACCTGGTTCTAACTTGCGTCCGTTGTCCTGATATGGTCCACATTCTGATTATGCCCACATTTTTAGACAGATGTAGATGATTAAACGATGCATTGGGATCTGATGGCGATCAGATCATCCTGACCACCTCCGGAGGTAGTCAGAAGCATTATGTCTGGAAATCTTACCAGTGTAGACCGATCTGGATAGTGAACCCATTTCATCCATCATCATCCCGCCCTCTAGAGTCATTGACAGGCGACACCATCGACTTATTGCATCAATATGTGTCTTAAAATGAATATATATTGAAAGAATAACTGTCAAATAATTTGCATACAGGGAGGGGCCAGGATATCTGGTCACAATGCATACACAGTGTACATGGATAAGAGACACATCTTACTACCATCTGTAGACGCAACGGCTACAATGTGGGCATAGTCAGAATGTGGATAAAATCAGGACAAAGGATGCATGTTAGAACCAGGTATAAACAAGGCTAGAGAGAGTGGAGAGAATGTGGGGGGGGGGGGGGGGATAGGGCGAGAGAGGAAACAGGTCTAATTTGAGGCAGCGGACCCAGACTTGACTCCTCAGGTTTAAACCTCAGTGAGTCATTGAGCTGAAGCAAGATTACAGGCAGGAAAGACACTAACGAGACTGAATGATCATACTGAGATGTTTGAGTAGCCCTTTACATTTGTACATGTACACAATTGAAAATAGCAGATTTTGGCACTGATAAGGAGCCAAATTTGGAACACAGTGTCTGTACAATAGCATTCTATACATGACGTCGGAGCTCAGAGCTTCACGGCGCTGTATGGGTTTTGACTGATGAGCCTGTGTTTTTCTATTGTGACGAACATTTGCAGTGGAACACGCACCTGGATGCACTCTCGACTCCTTTCTATGCGCACCAAAATGGCGATTTCTCTGACTTGCCCTTGTGAACACTGTATGATCTTGTTTTATAACTTGGCAATAGAACAAGCTTTCAAATGATTCCCACCTGACCCAGATTGCGATTTATAATGGGCCTTTCCTGGATTGCGTAAACAACCAAAGGAATTGTCTGATGGTGGGGGATGCAGGGCTGAGTTCCAAACAAAACAAACATGTGCTTGCTCTAGGCCGCTTGGAGACACCATTTAGTCCTCTCACTCAAACCCTTGTCATTTTTTTGTTGTCTTATGTTGCACCTACTCCACATTTTCCAGGAATATTCTTATCATGTTACTGAATGTATCCAGTGTATTTTCAGATTTCGTTATCAACAAATGCAGTGAAAAGTACAGTAAATGTAAAATGCACATAAAATCAACCGTGTAATGTTTGGATTCACTCTTGTCAGGTGAACTGTTATGTCCTCATTTTTGGTCTAATCATTTATAATAACGGCCTAGTACATCACCGGGGCCAAGCTTCCTGCCATCCAGGACCTCTATACCAGGCGGTGTTAGAGGAAGGCCCTAATAATTATCATAGACTCTAGCCACCCTAGTCATAGACTGTCCTCTCTGCTACTGCGCGGCAAGCGGTACCAGAGTACCAAGGCTAGGTCCAAGTGTCACGTCTCTCGTCAGAAGGCATGGACCAAAGCGCAGCGTGGTAAGTGTTCATGATAAATGTATTACTCAAAACACTCGAACAAAATAACAACGAGTGAAAACCGAAACAGTCCTGTCAGGTGCAGACACTAAACAGAAAATAACTACCCACAAAACCTAAACGAAAAAGGACAACTTATATATGATCCCCAATCAGAGACAACGATAGACAGCTGCCTCTGATTGGAAACCACACCAACATAGAAATAAAGAAACTAGAATGCCCACCCTAGTCACACCCTGGTCTAACCAAAATAGAGAATACAAACCTCTATGGCCAGGGCGTGACACCAAGAGGCTCCTAAAATAGCTTCTACCCCCAAGCCATAAAACTCCTTGAACAGATAATCAAATGGCTACCCAGTCTATTTGCATTGCACCCCCCTGCTACTCTCTGTTATTATCTATGCACAGTCACTTTTAATAACTCTATCTACATGTACATATTACCTCAATTACCTCGACACCGGTGCCCCCACACATTGACATTGACTCTGTACCAGTACCCCCTGTATATAGCCCCGCTATTGTTATTTACTGCGGCTCTTTCGTTGTTTGTTACTCTTATCTCTTACTTTTCTTGTAGGTATTTTCTTAAAACTGCATTATTGGTTAAGGGCTTGCAAGTAAGCATTTCACTGTAAGGTCTACCTACACCTGTTGTATTCTGCACATGTGACAAATAAAATTTGATTTGATTTGATCATCTCCAAGCTGTTCGCTTTAAATTGCTAGCATGCTTATGCATATACTTTCTTCTGTAAGAAACATTTAAAATTAGACCCATCCATATAGGCCAACTCCCACGAGTGTAAAGGGTTCATTAACACCGAATGGTAACATAAAATAGTGAGATTTTTGACAGGAAGGCAAGTTAGGATCCACATACCACGATGGTAGTGGATGTGGAATTTATCATGTATTTTATATATTATTTTAAACCTGTTGTGCTTTTTTCTTTTTACTTCAGTTAGTTAGAACACAATTGGTTGCAAAAAGTTCTACTTGTCTTCAGTCCATTAGCTTGATGAATGTAAACTATGTTTTAATAGCTGACGTTCAGTACTGCTCTCTTGGGAACCACACAACTTAGTTTTAGACACATTTGTAGCATCTAAGTCAACAGGAAACAGATGCAAAAAGGATATAGAGGATAGTCACACACCTGCTGATCAACATCTGATTGTCTCACCTCAATGAACTCTCCCTAGCAAAAAAAATACAAAATTACTGCATGACAATTCTACTCTAACCGGGGATTGCATTCTAGAATGATCTCTTTGCTTCTTCACTGTCTCCCAAGGCAGTTATGACAGTCCAAGGCATGCTGCGTCCCTTTGGTATTCAGGCAGCATTGCCTTCCTCTCAGACAGCATCACGTTGAGCCTGTCGTATTGGCTCGTCAACAACAACAGCAGTACAGAGTCACTTCGATGCAGACACACGGATCCCGTCACTGAAGAGGGGAGCGAGTTAAGGGTTTAATTCGGTCACTTTGGCTGGTGTGACATGCTGTGTTGGATGCCACTGTGATAGCTGTTCTTTATCAAACAAACCGAGGGGAATATGAGCGGAGAAGATTCTCAGAGGAATGTTTTCATGTAGATAGCCAACATGATGTATGTCAGTGAGAGAAAGTGACTCTATCCTTGTTGAAAGATACTCTCTTCATAACACCGGGTTTAACAATGACGAAGCTTTGTCAGTTATTTGTTCAAATTCAGTTCAAATGTGGTCTAAAATGGTTCCAAAGATTTCACGAGAGAAACAGAAAGACACATTTGTTTCATTTCAAAACTGTCTCAAAATATTTTTCCTACCCTTTATAAAAAAAATGAGAGCACAATTACCTCTGGTCCTTCAGTACCCCCACCAGTACATATTTTTGTTATGGCCCCTGGACAAGCACACCTGATTCTACTTGTCAACTAATCATCAAGCCCTTGACAAGTTGAATCAGGGGCTACACCAAAAATCTGTGCTGTTGGGGGGACTCAAGGACCGGAGTTGGGAAACACTGGTTTAATTGGGAGACTGTTACTCTCTTGGGAAATCTTTGGAACAATTTTAGACCACATTTGAATTGGTAGGGGGGAAGATAGCCTAGCGGTTAAGAGCATTGGGCCAATAACTTGAATAGATGAACAAATATATTTATCATATACAGTGGCAATAAAAAGTATGTGAACCCTTTGGAATTACCTGGATTTCTGCATCAATTGGTCATCCAATTTGATCAGATCTTCATCTAGGCCACAACAATAGACAGACATAGTATGCTGAAACGAATAACACACAAACAATTATACGTGTTTATGTCTTTATTGAACACACCGTTTAAACATTCACAGTGCAGGGTGGGAAAAAGTATGTGAACCCTTGGATTTAATAACTGGTTGACCCTCCTTTGCCAGCAATAAGTATCAACCAAACGTTTTCTGTAGTTGCGGATCAGACTTGCATAATGGTCAGGAGGAATTTTGGACCATTCCTCTTAATAAAACTGTTTCAGTTCAGCAATATTCTTGGGATGTCTGGTGTGAACCGTTCTCTTGAGGTAATGCCATAGCATCTCAATCGGGTTGAGGTCAGAATTCTGACTTGGCCACTCCAGAAGGCGTATTTTCTTCTTCTGAAGCCATTCTATTGTTGATTTACTTCTGTGTTTTGGATCGTTGTCCTGTTGCATCACCCAACTTCTGTTGAGCTTGGCAGACATTCTCCTGCAAAATGTCTTGATAAACTTGGGAATTCATTTTCCCTCGATGATAGCAAGCTGTCCAGGCCCTGAGGCAGCAAAGCAGTCCCAAACCATGATGCTCCCTCCACCATACATTACAGTTGGGATGAGGTTTTGATGTTGGTGTGCTGTGCCTTTTTTTTCTCCACACATGGTGTTGTGTGTTCCTTTCAAACAACTCAATTGTAGTTCCATCCATATTTTGCCAGCAGCGCAGTGGAATATCAAAGTGCACTTTTGCAAACTTCAGACAGCAGTGTCTTCTTCTGCAGCAATGTTTTTCTTGGACAGCAGTGTCTTCTTCTGTGGTGTCCTCCCATGAACACCATTCTTGTTTAGTGTTTTACGTATTGTAGACTCGTCAGAGATGTTAGCATGTCCCAGAGATTTCTGTAAGTCTTTAGCTGACACTAGGATTCTTCTTGACCTCGTTGAGAATTGTGTGTTCTCTTTCAGTCATCTTAGCAGGACGGCCACTCCTAGGGAGAGTAGCAACAGTGCTGAACTTTCTTCATTTATAGACAGTTTGTCTTACTGTGGACTGATG